>NC_056744.1:352503380-352590880 GCF_019279795.1 Protopterus annectens
AATAAATAAAATCCCCTTTGGTAAAAACTCTGTACCCATGAACTACAACATAGGCGATAGTGTACTTAACACTGAAAGTGTGATGAGACTTTGGGACACAGGTGGACAGTAGTCTCCTTTGATAATCACATTGCCACAGTAGTCAGGAAATCCTTCTACGTGGCACACATTCACAAAAGGTTTCTTTTACAGAAAGAAAGAGGTCATTGTTCCCCTCTACTCATCACTCATTAGACCCACTAGAGAGTAAAACGCCCCTTTCTGTATGTACCTCACAAGACATCTACAACAACTGGAAAGTCTGCAGAAATACCTCATAAAGAGGATTACCGACCTCAAACAGATGCCCTACGCAGACAGTCTCAAAAAACTCCAGCTTTACTCCATCGCGTATCGCCTACTCAGAGGTGATCTTTGCCTAACATACAAAGCTATGTCAAACCCAGAGCTGCTTGACATGCTCCACTTAAAGAAATCCCAATCCCTCAGAGCTACACGCTCTACGGACCTAAACCTTGTCAACACAATAAACAGGACATGCTTGAGGGATAGATTCCTATCCCAGAGACTTCCCATACTCTGGAATATACTACCTATCTATATCAAACAAAGCTCCTCATTAGCACTCAAGAAAAGTCTTGACTGGATGGGAAATAGGAAATTCACCCCAGGGATCACCTCTGTGGCTCTGCTAGACAGTGGCACAGGAAAATAACTTTCTTGAGTGGCAAAAGCCAGGTACCTTTTTGGCTGGGCTTGTATAGGCCCCAAATCCTGCAACATGAAAGAGGACATCTATGGTTATGGTAAGGTTTTACACAACTATTCTATGTTCTATTCTCATGTTGCAGTATTCAAAACCCTTCGGTGAGTACCAAAGCTAAAGGGAAGAAGAGGTTCTTATGAAACGGTTTTCCAAGAAACCATGCAGGATTGTCCTAGCAAATCCTGCTCTAGACCTGGAGATGTGATCCAGTTTGCAGTGTTCATTGAAGGTATGGACAGATGTCCAGGTAGCTGCCTCTAGTATGGAAGCAGTGTCTAGTCCTTTGACGAAGCCTCCAGATTAGGCCATGGCTCTAGTGGAGTGGGCATTAATTTTTGCAGCAAGATGCTTGCCATGGTAGGTGTAACAAAAGTATACTGCCCCGGAAACCAGGCAGAAATGGTTGTCACTTTTTCCCCAGAGCTTTGGGATGAAAGTAAACAATTGCTCTGATCTCCTAATTAATTTAGTCTTGTCAAGGGAGAATCTGAGTTGTCTATGAACATCAAGAGAAAGCAAGACACACACACTGTCATGTTGGGATATGGAAAAAAGGTGAGAAGGTGAACAGATGGGTTCAGGGACTGCTCTTTAACCACCTTGGGCATGAAGGACAGGTTTGTCCTCAGAGTCGCTCTATCTTTATGGAATAGGAGAAAAGGAGGGGTTACCATGACAGCCTGGAGCTCCGATACTCAGCCAGCACAGATTTCCAAGTGCAATGTTTCAGAGATGCTTCAGATGCTGGTTCAAAAGGGGCAATAGTGAGCTTCTCTAAGACGCAGTTCCAGTCCCATGGAGGTGGAACTGACCTCCTGGGGTTCCTGATGTGCAGTAGTCCCTCAAGTAATAACTTTACTGGTAGTCAGGAGGGTCAAAATACAGACAAGCCAATACCAGCTAGGTGGGCTTTAACAGAAGAATATGCCAAACATGCTTGCAACAATTCACACAGATAGGACATCGCTAGCAGGACCCCACCTTAAAATGGGTCAAGCTGTCTTTGTAGACACCAAATGGACAATCTTTTCCATTTAAGCATAACAAGACCTCTTAGTATTTGGTTTCCTGGCCTCCTGTAGGACTTTAAGCATATCCTCTGTGTAGAGGTGTCTGAAAGGGATCAAAATTCTAACACCCACTGAGATTCAGAGATTCCAGGTGGGGATGGAATAGTGATCCCTTGTCCCATGTGAGAAGGTCCACTCTGTGAGGTAAGTTGTGATGATTGCCCCTGGCTAAATGCAGAAGGAGGGGAACCAATGCTGTCTTAAGTCAAAAGGGTGTCACAGACAAGATTTCTGGTTTGTCCTACTGGATTTTCAGAAGGATTTTTTGTAAGAGTGGGAAGGGGGGGGGGATTCATACAGAAACATCCCCTTCCTTAAGGCAGAGAAGGCATCTGTTGCTCTCTCTAGGGGGCTGCATACCCTGATACAAAAAAAGGAGTGAAAAATTGTTTGTTCAGAGGGGAGGCAAACAGATCTATTTGTGGTGAACTCCACTTGTAGATTATGTCAAGGAACACATCCCTGTGTAGCATTTATTCATGGGATTGTGACATGCACTTGCTCAAGTTGTCTGCCCGAGTGTTCTGAACTGAAGGAATGTGAAAAGAATAACAGTATTAGCGCAGTGACAAGTCCGTCACTAATAAAGGAAGACTAGCAAGACAAAAAAGTAAATGGAACCATGACCAGGGATAAACAGCAGTTAATTCAAAAAATTTGAAAGTCCACAACTTACTTGAAGAGTTGTTTTTATTTTTTAGAGAGATAGTTGTTTATTCCAAGAGTTTAAAATCCATAATGTAGTTAGACGTGTTTATTCCAGAAGTTTAAAATCCACAAACACATTTAAAAGTTGTCCAAGGGTCCTGGGAGGAGTTTAGATTGGAATTTGGGTAACTGATTTTTAAACCCAGTGACTTTAGGACAGAAAGGACTTTGTGGAGTTGGAGGTGTAGGGAAATGGAGCAGTCTGCCTGGATTAGTAGATCGTCCAGGTATGGAAAATTTTGTATCCCTTGTACCCTGCAACAGGCTATCACAAGAGCCAGAGATTTGGCGAATACCCTTGGAGCAGTACAGAACTGATAATACAAGGAACCCACAAAAAAATCTAGATTTCCTGTAATTTGGTCTTGTAGGGTTATGTACATATGCATCCTTTATGTCCAATGTGGCCAGAAATGCCTGAGGCATTAGCAGTGGGAAGAGTCTGTAGAGTAAGCATGTGGAAAGTGGGTACTTGTTTGGAGAGATCCAGGATAGACCTCCATGGATCATCTGTCCTTGCGACTAGGAAAAGTCTGGAGTAAAAGTCCTTTCCCTTTTCTGACAGAGGGACAGACTGGATAGACCCTTTAGAGAGGAGGCTATCCAGGGCTGACTGTAGAAGGTCTTTGGATGGCTCTGGGATGCCTCTTAAAGATGGAAGAGTGATCCAGGTCATGCAATAACCCTTTTCTATATTCGACATGACTGACTTGCCTGAAGTAATGTTTTGCCAGACTGGAAGATAATGACAGAGTCTTAGGGAAAAGGGAATGGAATCTTTTTTTTTTTTTTTTTTTTGGGGGGGGGGGGGCAAAGACAGGTAGTCACAGACTACATGCCCTATCTCGAAAAACTGAGGTGTCTGAGCAGGCCTGGAAGGAGGCTGCTGCTTCCTGGTACTCTTTTTGCTCATAGAATGCGGGGTGGGAGCACAATGTTTCCTAAAGAACAGAGTCTTGAGATAACTCCTATGAAATTTAGTTATTGGAGACATGAACAAATGTTTTAGATCTTGTAATACCTTCACCTTTTGTTGGAGGGTTTTAAAGAGCTCTGCCACTTTATCCCCAAAAAAGGGCAGAATTGCCTAGGGGTGCATCTAGAAGTGTAGCCCTTATACATCACCAGATAAGGGTTGTAGTCATAAAGTACAGTTTTGTACCTACCATAAATGTAGATGTCCGATAGGTATGCATCTGCAGTCATAACATATGGGTTGTCCTGCCTCAGGCAGCCCTCGGTCAGCCCGATTCCAAAGTCTGGGTCTGGCCTCGGCTGATGTCGCACTTCACCCGACGTCATAGCTCCTGGGGTATAAAGGCATCAGCCGACGCCATTTTCCTCAGTGTTTCTTGCCCCAGATGCCAGGTGCCCTCTAAGAAGGCTAAATTTGGATAATTGCTGTAAATTCCACACAGTAGCAAACAATATATATAAATATATATATATATATATATATATATATATATATATATATATATATATATATATACACATATATATATACATATATATATATATATATATATATATATATATATATATATATATATATATATATATACACACACATATATACACATATATACATATACATACATATATACATACAAACAAATACACCATAATAGATTCCCCCAGCTAGCTGAAAGAGGGGTAAGCACCCTAGGAATACCACAGAGGGGAAGGAGGGTGGGTAATCCTGACTGCAGATGCATACCTATCGGACATCTACATTTACGGTAGGTACAAAACTGTACTATGTCCTTCAAGGATGCATCTGCAGTCATAACATATGGGTAGAATACCATAGCCAAACTGGGGGAGGGGGCACTAAGATAAAGATGGCGTAGTTAAGATCCCTTGTAAAACTGCAGTTGCAAAGCCTGCTCGGGATCTGGAGTATAAAGGAAGATTGTAATGCTTGGCAAATGTATGCACGGAGCTCCAAGTAGCAGTAGCCCTTGTGGAGTGAGGCCTGATATTTTCAGTTGTCGTCTTTCCATGAAAAGAGTAACAGAATCGAATGCAATTTCCTATCCATTTTGAAATTGTCTGTTTGGAAATTGCTTTTCCTTGCACTCCTGTTGCATATGCTACCAGAAGCTGGTCAGTGTTTCTGCTGGTCTTAGTTCTGTCCAGGTAGTAGCGCAGTTGTCTATGTACATCTAAGGTGTGTAGTAGCTTTTCCCCCCTGTTCTGTGGGCTAGGGAAGAACGTAGGTAAATGAATAGCTTGGTTCAAGGATACCCTGGATACCACCTTTGGCATGAAAGTAGGATTGGTTCTCAGAGACACTCTATCCTGGTGAAAGATAAGGAAAGGCTGTACTGCCATTAATGCCTGTAACTCTGATACCCTTCTTGCTGAAGTGATTGCTAGAAGGAAGGCAGTTTTCCAAGATAAGAACTGTAGGTCTGCTGATGCAGCTGGTTCAAAAGGGGGCAGTGTTAATTTTTCCAGCACAAAATTGAGATCCCATGCAGGCAGAGGTGGTTTCCTTTTAGTTATGTACTCACCAAAACTTCAGATTTTTGGGATCCATCTCGCCTACATTCTGACTGATGGGTTCGAGATCCTCGGCTCACTCGCACGCTTTATGCCAAAGAGCGAAGTCTCTAATTGGCTGAGCTTACTATATCCCAGGATGCACCACTACCAGTCCCCCAGATCTAGTTTGTCCGCATACATGCACACATGCACGCTCTGCTTATATAACATCGTCAGATGAAACAAGATAAACAGTAAAACTCAAAACCGTTCAATCTCTTCTGATCTCCAAGGTAGGGGGAAGGAGGGTGGGTTTTAGAATGTGGAGATGGATCCCAAACAACTGAAGTTATGGTGAGTACATAACTAAAAGATGTTATGTGATCCTATCTCGCCTACATTCTGACTGATGGGACAGCGTCCCTAGCACCTGAATCCTGGGTGGCTCACTGGAAAACACTCCTGAGTACCGTGGAACCAAATGATGCTAGTCCTTTAGATGCCACATCCAATTTGTAGTGGGAAATGAAAGTGTGCGGGTTGGACCAAGTAGCCGCAGCACAAATTTCCGATATAGCGAGCTTGGAGTGAAAAGCTATAGAAGTAGCCATAGCTCTGGTAGAATGAGCTTTGATAGATGTTGTAAGTTGCTTATTCGAAGAAGAATAAGCCTGAGTTATGCAATCTCTGATCCATTTGGAGATAGTAGCTTTTGTGATGGTTTGACCCAATTTATTATCTGAGAAGGACACAAACAACTGGTCTGACTTACGAGTTGCTGAGTCCTGTCTAAATAGAAGCGTAATTGCCTGTGAACATCCAATTTATGGAGAGTGTATTCTGCTTCATTAGAGAATTTTGGGAAGAAAACTGGTAGCTCTAGAGATTGTTGGAGACAGAAACTAGAACAGACCTTTGGGACAAAGGATGGATTAGGCCTAAGTGATACTCTATCCTTGTGGAAAATCAAGTGGCTTAATAGACAGGGCTTGAAGCTCTGAAACTCTTCTTGCAGAAGTAATTGCAACTAAGAAGGCAGTTTTCCAAGACAGATATTTTAACGCATGTAGCAGCCGGTTCGAAGGGGAAGATGTTAATGCGCCAAGCACCAAATCAAGATCCCACGGAGGCAGGATGAAAAATTGGGGTCTTAACAGGCACACCTTTAATGAAAGTTTTGCATAGTCTGCTGCTCATCAATGGAGGATCCATGGATTCGTGGAATTTAGAGATAGCCGCTAGTTGGACTTTAATAGTAGAGACAGAAGATCCTTGATTAAACAGGGATGTTAAGAATTTCAAAACCTCTGGGATAGGAGCAGTGATAGGGTCTAAGCCCTTGAGTTGTGCTCCAGATAGCAAACCTCTTCCACTTACTGAGGTACAATTTGTTAGTGGTGGGTTTGTGGGCGAAGATAAAATGTGAACAACTTCCGGTCTAGTGTGTGACTTCTGACTAAAGTCGGAAGTGGAGGAGCCAAGCTGTCAATTTCAAAGATCGAAGGGACTGATGCTGATGTCCCGACTGATGAATTAGCAGGTCCGAATTAGGTCTAAAGTCCACGGATCGTCCACCGCATGCTTCTTCAGGTAAGGAAACCATACCTGACGAGGCCAGTATGGGGCAATCAGTATCATTGCAGACCCCAATTGAGAAGCTTTTGAATGACTTTGGAGAGAAGTGGAATCGGAGGAAAGGCATAAAGTAGCCCTGTTGGCCAAGGTTGTGCTAGAGCATCCATAGCTGGTACTCCCTGATGTGGGATCAAGGAGAAGAACCTTTGGCACTTGGTGTTTAGTGGAGTTGCAAATAGGTCGCAGCACGGCGTCCCCCATCTCCTGAAAACCTGAGCTGCTACTGTTTGGTTTAGAGACCACTCGTGAGGAGAAAGAATTGTCCTGCTCAATTTGTCTGCCAATATATTTGACCTTCCCGGAATGTGGGTCGCTACCAAGAAGCGGTTGGTAGCTACAGCCCATTCCCACACTCTCATGGCCTCTCTGCAAAGGGGGTAAGATCTGGTCCCTCCTTGTTTGTTCAGATACCAGACCACCGACATGTTGTCTGTGTGGATGGCGATGATGCCCTGAGGAAGAAACTTGTGTAAGGCCTGTAGGGATAGAAGTACAGCCCTCATCTCCAACACGTTGATGTGGAGAAGAGCTTCGTCTGGAAGCCAGGAGCCCTGAACTTTTAGTTATGTACTCACCATAACTTCAGATGTTTGGGATCCATCTCGCCTACATTCTGAATGATGGGTTCGGAGCCGATCCCTCGGCTCCGACTCGGCACGCTTATGCCAAAGAGCGAAGTCTCTTACTGGCTGAGCTTACCATATCCCAGGATGCACCACTACCAGTCCCCCAGATCGAGTTTGTCCGCATACATGCACACATGCATAACCTGCTTATATAACATCGTCAGATGAAACAAGATAAAACAGTAGAACTCAAAACCGTTCAATCTCTTCTGATCTCCAAGGCAGGGGGAAGGAGGGTGGGTATTAGGAATGTGGAGATGGATCCCAAACATCTGAAGTTATGGTGAGTACATAACTAAAAGATGTTATGTGATCCTATCTCGCCTACATTCTGAATGATGGGACAGCGTCCCTAGCACCTGAATCCTGGGTGGCTCACTGGAAAACACTCCTGAGTACCGTGGAACCAAATGAAGCTCGTCCTTTAGATGCCACATCCAATTTGTAGGGGGAAATGAAAGTGTGCGGATTGGACCAAGTAGCCGCAGCACAGATTTCGATATAGCGAGCTTGGAATGAAAAGCTATAGAAGTAGCCATAGCTCTGGTAGAATGAGCCTTGATAGATGTTGTAAGTTGCTTATTCAAGAAGAATAAGCCTGAGTTATGCAATCTCTGATCCATTTTGAGATAGTAGCTTTGTGATGGTTTGGCCCAGTTTATTATCTGAGAAGGACACAAACAACTGGTCTGACTTACGGTTGCTGAGTCCTGTCTAAATAGAAGCGTAATTGCCTGTGAACGTCCAATTTATGAAGAGTGTATTCTGCTTCATTGGAGAATTTTGGGAAGAAAACCGGTAGCTCTAGAGATTGTTGGAGGCAGAAACTAGAACAGACCTTTGGGACAAAGGATGGATTAGGCCTAAGTGATACTCTATCCTTGTGGAAAATCAAGCACGGTGGCTTAATAGACAGGGCTTGAAGCTCTGAAACTCTTCTTGCAGTAATTGCGACTAAGAAGGCAGTTTTCCAAGACAGATATTTTAACTCGCATGTAGCAGCCGGTTCGAAGGGGAGATGTTAATGCGCCAAGCACCAAATCAAGATCCCACGGAGGTGCAGGATGAAAAATTGGTGGTCTTAATAGGCTCGCACCTTTAATGAAAGTTTTGCATAGTCTGCTGCTCATCAAAGGAGGATCCATGGATTCGTGGAATTTAGAGATAGCAGCTAGTTGGACTTTAATAGTTGAGACAGAAGATCCCTGATTAAACAGGGATGTTAAAAATTTCAAGACCTCTGGGACAGGAGCAGTGATAGGGTCTAAGCCCTTGAGTTGAGCCCAGATAGCAAACCTCTTCCACTTACTAAGGTACAATTTGTTAGTGGTGGGTTTGTGAGCGAAGATAAAATGTGAACAACTTCCGGGTCTAGTGTGTGCCTTCTAACTAAAGTCGGAAGTGGAGGAGCCAAGCTGTCAATTTCAAAGATTGAAGGGACTGATGTCGAAGTCCCGACTGATGGATTAGCAAGTCCGAATCAGGTCTAAAGTCCACGCATCGTCCACTGCATGCTTCTTCAGCTAGCGAAACCATACCTGACGAGGCCACTACCGCGCAATCAGTATCATTGAACACCCCAGTTGAGAGGCTTTTGAATAACTCTGGGAAGAAGCGGAATTGGAGGAAAGGCATAAAGTAGCCCTGTTGGCCAAGGTTGTTCTAGAGCATCCATGGCTGGTACTCCCTGATGTGGGATCAAGGAGAAGAATCTTTGGCACTTGGTGTTTAATGGAGTTGCAAATAGGTCGCAGCACGGCGTCCCCCATCTCCTGAAAACCTGAGCTGCTACTGTGTGGTTTAGAGACCACTCGTGAGGAGAGAGAATTGTCCTGCTCAATTTGTCTGCCAATATATTTGACTTTCCGGGATGTGGGTCGCTACCAAGAAGCGGTTGGTAGCTACAGCCCATTCCCACACTCTCATGGCCTCTCTGCAAAGGGGGTATGATCTGGTCCCTCCCTGTTTGTTCAGATACCAAACCACCGACATGTTGTCTGTGTGGATGGCGATGATGCCCTGAGGAAGAAACTTGTGTAAGGCTTGTAGGGATAGAAGTACAGCCCTCATCTCCAACACATTGATGTGGAGAAGAGCTTTATCTGGAAGCCAGGAGCCCTGAACTAGCCTGCCCAGACAATGCCCCCCCCACCCTATCTGGGAGGCATCTGTCGTCAGGGTAACCACTGGAGAGGGAAGAACAAAGGGGTTTCCTTGATCCAAATTGGATGTCTGAAGCCACCAGCGAAGGTCCCTTTTGCATATATCCGTAATCATGATGTGATGATTGAGGTGAAGATCCTGAAAGGACCATTGCGTTGACAATAGCCACTGAAGAATCCTCATGTGCAATCTTGCCAGAGGGACTAAAAGAACCGTGGCAGACATTGAGCCTAGAACTTGTAGAACCATCCTGGCTGGGGCTTTGGATCTCAAGATCAGAGCTTGAACTTGGCCCTGTAAAGTTTGGATCCTTTCGGCAGGAAGAAAGACGCAGATCAATCTTGAGTCTATCTCTGCTCCTATGAACTTTATGCTGAGAGGGCAGCAAGACAGACTTTGACCAATTGAATGTAATCCCCAGGGTAACACCCAGGAAGATGGTGGCTTTGAGGTTGTCCATTAGTAGATGCCTGGTGGTGGCAGTCAGGAGCCAGTCGTCCAGATAGGGAAACACTTGGAATCCAAGACTTCTCAGGTGGGCCGTCACTACTGCCAAACACTTGGTGAACACCCTGGGGCTGTGGTGAGACCAAAGGGCAGAGCAAAATTGGTAATGACTGACTCCCAGGCTGAAGCGCAGATACCTTCTGGACGCCTGATGTATCGGTATGTGATAATAGGCGCCCTTGAGGTCTATGGAGCACATCCAAACATCCTTCTCCAACAATGGGAGAATGGATTGTAACGTGACCATTCGAATTTGGATTTCGTGGACGGATTGGTTCAGTCTGCTGAGATCCAATATTGGTCTCAGGTCCCCTGTCTTTTTTGGCACAAAAAGAACCTGGAGTAATTTCCTGATCCGATCTGGTCTGTGGGGACCGGTTGGATGACTCCTTTTTCTAGCAGCTTTAAAGCTTCTGCGGCTGCCATTTCCCTTTGACTGGGTGGTGGGTCCGGGATTCTTTTGGACGGTGGGGGCGAGAATGTGAATGGGATGGTGTAACCTCCGGCAATGATCCGAAGCACCCATCTGTCCTGAGTGATTGACTCCCAGGCTTTTAGGTGCTTGGCAAAACGACACCCGACTGGCTCGAGCAGCACAGCCGGGCAATCCCTCATGACGTGTGGGAGGCTGAAGAGCCACGAAAGGACTCGCGGTCTCCAGAATTGCGGGCCCTCTGCGCCTCTGGGACGGCGTCTCCCTGAAAAATTTCCCGTCCTCTGCCTCTGGAAGGGATTCTTCCTGCTGTTGGGAGAAAAACTTACGGATTTGGAACCACATTTTCCCCTCCTTTAGCCTTGGGGTAAGGCCGAAGAGTGGAATAACGGCACCTACGGCAGATAAAGTTTTTCCCTCTTGCTCACAGCGGGTAAGGGTGTCTTTAACCTTGGGTCCAAACAAGGAGGACCCATCAAAGGGAGCGTCGTGAAGGAAGACTTGAAGGCCTCCATGAACTGACACAAACGGAGCCAGGCTTGTCACCGTGAGCCACGCCACGCCTGTGCCTGCCGCTCTACCCGCCTTCGGCCGCATAGGAAATGAGCCTCATGGACGAGTTAGAAATTGACGAAGGATAGCCAACTGAGAGCTAACCGACTGGGCTAGCTGCTCAGGTAGGTTACCGAGAGGAATCTGACAACTCCTTGACCAGATCCCTCTGAAGCCTGGTAAAATGTGCCAAATAATTCAGAGACCTTAAGGTAAAGGCCGCTGAAGTCAGGGTGCGCTTCCGCACCTGTCCATACTCCTAGACTCCTTATTAGGAGGATGGATGGACGTTGAAGCCTCTGCCACGTCCTGTTGTGTAGCAGATGCCACCACCATGGCATCTACAGCCACGCCTTTAGTGAGGAACTCCTTCTCGGGGGGAGCAGACAAAAATTTATTTGGACGAGAAGGGACTGGTTCCACGGTATCTGGATGTTCCCACGCCTTTCGACAAACTAAATCCAGAAGCTCGTCGAAGGGTGGAGACACCCAGGAGGCGGAGGGCTGAGCCCCAAAGGCCTTGAGGAGCACTGACTCGTCAGTAGAGGGGGGGTTGGATATCCAGCCGCCTCGTTGTTTGAGGATCTCTAAGATGTCTGCAAAGGAGACATCATCCGAGGACGACTTCGGGGACCCCTCTGCATCATCCAGATCAGTGTCTGAAGTAATAGACTCGGGGGAGTCCACGTGCTTCCTCTTGCACAATCTCTTCCTTGGGGGTTCCTCCGAAGACAGCTCAGAAGAACCCTCAGGAGGAGGGGAACCCCCACTGGGGGTAACCTCAGGCCCGGGCTCCGCTGACTACAGACAGGGAACTGCCAAAGACCCAGTCTCCACGCCTAGGAAGGTGCCGGTAAAGCCGGGAGATGGTCCGAAGAGGACTTGGCCAAGGCACTCCTCATGGCTCTGAAAGCCGGACCCCAGAATCCTGGGAGTGTCCGGTCCCCGAGCCGTGATAGTCGACGGAAGACCCGCAGCGAAGCACCGAGGGGAGGCTCGAACCAAGCATAGGTCCCAAACATCACCCCGGTCCAGCCGAAGACGCCGTACAGACAAACTCGGACCCGAGGCCCGGTTGGAGTAAGGGTCGAGCCGACCCTGAGATCTCCATCGGCTCCAACAGCACCTGCTCCGACGGAGCCAAGCAGTCGGAGGAGGAATGGCAATGGGTGGGCCAAGGTCATCGGCTCAAGCCAACTGGGTCGGAACCGAAACAAATTTTGGAAGACTGGGGACTGGAACAGTCTTTGGAGCACCCTGATTATATCAGAATCTGACATCCTCAAGACCGAGAGGAAACAGAACGGGTCAGAAGGCCTCTCCAACGGCCCCAAAGGACTAGGGGACCGGCTCGAGGCGACTCGATGAGTATTGGCCGAGGGAATACACACCAGTTTCCATCGGTGCCGAGGAGGACTTGGCACCGAGGAGGAAGTGTCTGAGCGGGCAACCTTTGTCGGCTCCGAGCAGTGGAGCCGAAGATGACCCGCCTCGATGCCCCAGCTATCGGCTCAAGCCAGAGGAGTCGATACTGGTGGCATCGAGGCAGATCAGACCGACCTCGGCTCAAGTCCTTGGAGCCGAAGGAGAGGCCTGCCTTTGTTTCTTAGCGATCGGATCCGACGGACTGGTCGGAGCCGACGCCCTTTTCTTTTTGGCCGGAGGAGAGGATGCCAAAGCTTCTTCGAAAGAAGGTTTAATTAATCCCTTAAGAATTAATTTATTTTTCCTCTCCTGGAGGACCCTTGAGGAAAAAGCGTGACATACACTACATGATTCCTGTAAATGCTTTGCCCCTAAGCAATACACACATAGCGAGTGATCGCCCGTGATGGACATTTTGAAGCTACATTTTACACATTTCTTGAAGCCCGAAGGCCTGGGATTCTGAGACATTACAGAAATTTTCAAAAGTAACTGAAAGAACACTGGTAATACACCTAGAGTAGGCTTACAGTTATCACTCGCAATACTCTGAGTTAGTCAAACACAGCACAAACTCTGTAATATAATAATTTCTCTCCGTTAGTTCTTATTTAAGAAGAGAAATGTAAATGATTCAAAACAGAACCGAAGTCACCTACAAACAAAAGACCGGAAAGGCCTTTCCAGACAAGAGGTACTCCTAGTCACTCACAACACAAGAATTCACCAAGTGAATTTTGTCAAACACACTCAAAACACAAGAATAGCTGTTAAAACAGCTTTTTGTAGAAAAAGAAGAAAAACCTGACAGAAAAACTAGTGAAATAATCACTACTTAACTCAGCCAGCTCGAGACCACGTCTTCGCTTGTTAGCGGCAAACGAGATCTGGGGGACTGGTAGTGGTGCATCCTGGGATATGGTAAGCTCAGCCAGTAAGAGACTTCGCTCTTTGGCATAAGCGTGCCGAGTCGGAGCCGAGGGATCGGCTTCGAACCCATCATTCAGAATGTAGGCGAGATAGGATCACATAACATCTAGCCTGCCCAGACAATGCCCCCCCCACCCTATCTGGGAGGCATCTGTCGTCAGGGTAACCACTGGAGAGGGAATAACAAAGGGGCTTCCTTGATTCAGATTGGATGTCTGAAGCCACCAGCGAAGGTCCCGTTTGCATATTTCCGTAATCATGATGTGATGATTGAGAGGAAGATCCTGAAAGGACCATTGAGTTGACAATAGCCACTGAAGAATCCTCATGTGCAATCTTGCCAGAGGAACTAAAAGAACCGTGGCAGACATTGAGCCTAAAACTTGTAGAACCATCCTGGCTGGGGCTTTGGATCTCGAGATCAGAGCTTGAACTTGGCCCTGTAAAGTTTGGATCCTTTCGGCAGGAAGAAAGACGCATCAATCTTGAGTCTATCTCTGCTCCTATGAACTTTATGCGTTGAGAGGGCAGCAAGACAGACTTTGACCAATTGAATGTAATCCCAGGGTAACACCCAGGAGATGGTGGCTTTGAGGTTGTCCATTAGTAGATGCCTGGTGGTGGCAGTCAGGAGCCAGTCGTCCAGATAGGGAAACACTTGGAATCCAAGACTTCTCAGGTGAGCCGTCACTACTGCCAAACACTTGGTGAACACCCTGGGGGCTGTGGTGAGACCAAAGGGCAGAGCGCAAAATTGGTAATGACTGACTCCCAGGCTGAAGCAGATACCACCTGGACGCCTGATGTATCGGTATGTGATAATAGGCGTCCTTGAGGTCTATGGAGTACATCCAAACATCCTTCTCCAACAATGGGAGAATGGATTGTAACGTGACCATTCGGAATTTGGATTTCGTGACGGATTGGTTCAGTCTGCTGAGATCCAATATTGGTCTCAGGTCCCCTGTCTTTTGGCACTAAAAGAACCTGGAGTAATTTCCTGATCCGGTCTGGTCTGTGGGGACCGGTTGGATGACTCCTTCTTCTAGCAGCTTTAAATCTTCTGCGGCTGCCATTTCCCTTTGACTGGGTGGTGGGTCCGGGATTCTTTGGACGGTGGGGGTATGTGAATGGGATGGTGTAACCTCCGGCAATGATCCGAAGCACCCATCTGTCCTGGAGTGATTGACTCCCAGGCTTTTAGGTGCTTGGCAAACGACACCCGACTGGCTCCGGAGCAGCACAGCCGGGCAATCCCTCATGACGTGTGGGAGGCTGAAGAGCCACGAAAGGACTCGCGGTCTCCAGAATTGCGGGCCCTCTGCCTCCTCTGGGACGGCGTCCCTGAAAAATTTCCCGTCCTCTGCCTCTGGAAGGGAATCTTCCTGCTGTTGGGAGAAAAACTTACGGATTTGGAACCACATTTTCCCCTCCTTTAGCCTTGGGGTAAGGCCGAAGGGAGTGGAATAACGGCACCTCGGCAGATAAAGTTTTTCCCTCTTGCTCACAGCGGTAAGGGTGTCTTTAACCTTGGGTCCAAACAAGGAGGACCCATCAAAGGAGCGTCGGAAGGAAGACTTGAAGGCCTCCAGAACTGACACAGGAGCCAGGCTTGTCTCCGTGAGCCACGCCTGTGCCTGCCGCTCTACCGCCTTCCGCATAGGAAATGAGCCTCATGGACGAGTTAGAAATTGACGTAAGGATAGCCAACTGAGAGCTAACCGACTGGGCTAGCTGCTCAGCTAGGTTACCCGAGAGGGAGTCTGACAACTCCTTGACCAGATCCCTCTGAAGCCTGGTTAAATGTGCCAAATAATTCAGAGACCTTACAGTAATGGCCGCTGTAGTCACGCTACGCTTCCCGCCTGTCCATGCTCCTAGACTCCTTATTAGGAGGATGGATGGACGTGAAGCCTCTGCCACGCCCTGTTGTGTAGCAGAAGCGAGGACCATGGCATCTACAGCGACGCCTTTAGTGAGGAACTCCTTCGGGGAGCAGACAAAAATTTATTTGGACGAGAAGGACTGGTTCCACGGTATCTGGATGTTCCCAGCCTTCGACAAACTAAATCCAGAAGCTCGTCGGGCGGAGACACCCAGGAGGCGGAGGGCTGAGCCCCAAAGGCCTTAAGGAGCACTGACTCATCAGCAGAGGGGTTTGGATATCCAGCCTCGTTGTTTGAGGATCTCTAAGATGTCTGCAAAGGAGACATCATCCGAGGACGACAGGGACCCCTCTGCATCATCAAGATCAGTGTCTGATGTAATAGACTCGGGAGTCCACGTGCTTCCTCTTGCACGATCTCTTCCTTGGGGTTCCTCCGAAGACAACTCGAAGAACCCTCAGGAGGAGGGAACCCCCAATGGGGGTAACCTCAGGCCCCGGGCTCCGCTGACTACGGACAGGGAACTGCCAAAGACCCAGTCTCCACGCCCAGGAAGGTGCCGTAAAGCCGGAGAGATGGCGAAGAGGACTTGGCCAAGGCACTCCTCATGGCTCTGAAAGCCGGACCCCAGAATCCTGGGAGTGTCCGGTCCCGAGCCGTGATAGCCGACGGAAGTCCCGCAGTCAAGCACCGAGGGAGGCTCGGAACCGAAAGCATAGGTCCCAAACATCACCCCGGTCCAGCCGAAGAAGTCCAGCGTACCAAACTCGGACCCGAAGGCCGGGTTGGAGTAAGGGTCGGAGCCGACCCTGAGATCTCCACCGGCTCCAACAGCACCTGCTCCGGAGCAAGCAGTCGGAGGAGGAATGGCAATGGGGTGGGCCAAGGTCATCGGCTCCGAAGCCAACTGGGTCGGAACCGAAACAAATTTTTGGAAGACTGGGGACTGGAACAGTCTTTGGAGCACCCTGTCTATATCAGAATCTGACATCCTCGAAGACCGAGAGGAAACAGAACGGGTTCGAGACGGCCTCTCCAACGGCCCCAAAGGACTAGGGGACCGGCTCCGAGGTGAGTCAATGACTATCGGCGCCAAGGAATACACACAGCAGATTCCATCGGTGCCGAGGTGGACTTGGCCGAGGAGGAAGTGTCTGAGCGGGCGACCCTTGTCGGCTCCGAGACCAGTGGAGCCGACGAAGGTGACTCGCCTCTCGATGCCCCAGCCATCGGCTCCGAAGCCAGAGGAGTCGAGACTGGTGGCATCGAGGCAGACCGTTCCATCCTCGGCTCCGAAGTCCTTGGAGCCGAAGGAGAGGCCTGCCTATGTCTCTTGGCGGTCGGATCCGACGGACTGGTCGGAACAGATGCCCTTTTCTTTTTAGCCGGAGAAGGAGAGGATGCCAAGGCTTCTTCGAAAGAAGGTTTAATTAACCCCTTAAGAATTAATTTATTTTTCCTCTCCTGGAGGACCCTTGAGGAAAAAGCGTGACACACGCTGCATGACTCCTGTAAGTGTTTTGCACCTAGACAATACACACAGAGCGAGTGATCGTCTGTGATGGACATTTTAAAACTGCATTTGGTGCATTTTTTAAAGCCCGAAGGCCTAGGATTTTGAGACATTATGGAAAGTGATTTTGACACACTACAAAACAAAATACAACTGACTTTCCGATAACACTTCCTAATAATAGGTTTTCAAATAACAAGGGTATTTTGAAACCCTGTAAGTTTTTAAAGAAGGTTGACTGACCTGGAAGGCCCTAGAATGAAGGAGGCCTACCAAACACAACCCAATCACACAACAAGTCTTAACCAACTCCAAACACACACAAAGAGAATAATAGTGAACAATAGCTGTTAAAACAGCTTTTTTGTGAATAGAACACGAAATTCCTGACAGAAAAAGATAGTAGAATTACTACTTAGCTCAGCCAGCTCGAGACCACGTCTTCGCAGATTAGCGGCAAACGAGATCTGGGGGACTGGTAGTGGTGCATCCTGGGATATAGTAAGCTCAGCCAATTAGAGACTTCGCTCTTTGGCATAAGCGTGCCGAGTCGGAGCCGAGGGATCGGCTCCGAACCCATCAGTCAGAATGTAGGCGAGATAGGATCACATAACATCTTGGAGGTTTTACATTTTTGATCCCTCTTAGAAATTGTCTGAGGAGGGGTTGAGAGAAGATAGGAGGATCCATGTTGTACTCTGCTGAAATTGCTGAAGCATGAATCTTAATGGAAGAATAGGACAGGCCATTGTGGAACAGTTCTGCTAAGTATTCTAGGATGTGTGCTAGGTTTGCAAGCGTGACATCTGTTCCCTTTGATGCACTCCAAATGAGGAATCTCTTCCATTTGGCTGAGTATGTTTTCCTTGTGGAGGGACTGCGAGCCTCCAGGATAATGTCCTTGACTCTCTGAGATAAAGCAGGCTGGTTTTGTTTTATGCAATTTTCCAGGCAGTTAGCTGCAGCGTTTTAAAGTTTGGATGCAGGGTCTTGTAGTTGTTCTGTGTTAGAAGTAAAGGCCATAGAGGTCGAGGCCATGGGTTCGTCCGAGACATGCTTCTCAGTAGCGGATACCAATGTTGCCTTGGCCAGTCTGCAGCTATCAGAATTACCTTTGGCTGTTCCTCCCTGATCTTCAGTAGAACTTTGTACATCAATGGGAGAGGTGGGAAGGCATAAACTGTCAGGGTCTTCCAGATGAAAGAAAGGGAGTCCACCCTCCAGGCTTGTGGGTGGTATTCTCTTGAGCAGAATTTCTTCAGTTGGTGGTTGAGTGGGGAGGCGAACAGGTCTATTTCTGGCATTCCCCATTTCTTTGTTATGGTTTTGAAGATATCTGGATACAGCATCCATTCGTGAGCATCCGTGGTAGTTCTGCTTAATTTGTCTGCTAGTGAATTCTCTTTTCCTGGTACGAATCTGGCCTGCAGTTGAATGTTGAGATTCAGGCCTAGGTTCCACAGCTCCATTGCCATCCGGCATAAAGGGTAGGAGTGCGTGCCTCCCTGTTTGTTGATGTACCACATGACTGTGGTATTGTCCATCCTTATCAGCAGGTGTCCTTGCTGAAGGAAAGATTTGAATGCCTCTATTGCATGCTTCACTGCCAGCATCTCCTTTAGATTTATGTGTAGATTCAGCTGGTCTTGGGACCATAGGCCTTGGATACACTTGCCTTCCATGTGCGCGCCCCAGCCTAGGTCTGAGGCGTCTGTGGTGATGGTCTGCCTTGGTTGTGGTTTGTGGAAAGGCAACCCTCTGTTGGTCTTGCAGGCCTGAGCCCACCACAGGAATTCCTTTTTCAGGCATGGAATGATTGGTATCATGGTTTCTAGACTGTGTCTGTGTTGAGACCATACATTTCTTAGGTACCATTGTAATTTCCTCATATGCAGACTGGCATGTGGTATCAAGATTATGCAGGATGCCATGTAACCCAGGGCCTGCAGGACTTTCCTTGCAGTAAGCTGAGTTTGACTTGTCAATGCTGTGAAGTAGACTGGAAGTTGTTTTTGTTTTTCTTCTGTGAGAAAAGCCATCTGAGTTATTGTGTCCAGTTCTGCACCCAAAAATGTTATACTTTGAGATAGCACTAGTCTTGACTTCTGTATTTTGACTGTGTATCCCAAAGCTTGTAGCAGTTGTATGACATAGGCCAAATCCTTTATTATTTTTGTCTTGTTGTCCGCTTGTATTAGGCAGTCGTCCAGGTATAGGTAGATTTGAATTCCCTGAAGCCTGCAATGTGCAATTACTGACGCCAGGCATTTCGTGAATACTCTGGGCGCAGTAGATAAGCCAAAGGGCAATGCTGAGAATTGATAATGCTCTGATCCTGCAAGAAATCTGAGGTGTCTTCTGCAATCTGGTCGTATAGGGACATGCAGGTATGCCTCCTTGAGATCTAGAGTCACCAGCCAAGACTCCTTGCCCAACATGGGAAGAAGTTGCTGTAGGGTCAGCATCTTGAATTTTGGTACAATGAGATATGCGTTCAGTGCGGACAAGTCGAGAATAGGCCTCCATTGAGTTTCTTTTCTTGGTACAAGGAATAGTCTGGAGTAAAATCCTTGGCCTTGTTCCATAGATGGTACCTTTTCTATTGCTCTCATCCTTAGTAAGTTGATGACCTGTTTTAGAGCCTCTGACTTCTGGCTTGGTGGAAGGTTTGGCATTCCTCTCTTTTTTGGTATAGTGTGGAAGTGAAACCTGTAGCCTTTGTCTATTGTTTGCAAAGTCCATTTGTCTCCTGTAATGCAATGCCAGTTTTTTGAAAATAAAGCTAACTTTCCGCCCAAGGGTGCTTCCAATTGTTCCCTGGTAGGCGGAATCAGAGCCAAGTCATTGTGTCTGTCCTGTGGAAGTGGTTGCAGTCGCAGCTGTGGAGGCACTGCTGTGGTTGTCAGGTTGCCACTGACGGCCCCTGTAGGCACCCCTTGATTGACCTCTGCCTCTTGGGCGTCTATTTCTGCCTCTCTGTGCTCTGGTGGTGTCTGGAAAGGACCAATTCTTTGAAGGCCAATTTCTGCTGAACCTCGGAGGTTGGACCTGCAGAAAATCCTTGACTGTTTGCACAGATTTTGCCTTTTTTTCCACTTTCTTTAGTACCTCCTGTGCAGGGGAGGCAAATAAACTTTGTTTCTCCATAGGGGCATCTAGGAGTTTAGATTTAACATGGTCTGGCAAGGATTGCTCTTTTAGCCAGGCATGCCTTCGAATCACTGCTCCAGTCATAGCTGATCTAAATGAAGCCTCCAGAGCATCATAGCCACATTTTAAAAAATTATTACTGACCTGCTGAGAATTGTGTACCAACTCCTGAAGGGACTTACGGTCTAAAGGTTCAGGAGAGGAAAGCTTTTTATTTAGCTGATCTAACAAAAATTCCTGGTACTGTATCATGTGAAATTGACAGTTTAAAGCCCTGGCAGAAAGAGTAGCAGATGTATAAACTTTTTTACCCCATCTCTCTAATGCTCTTGATTCTCTTTCAGAGGGTAGGGGTTTTTTGGCAGAGGCAGTTGCAACACCCTTGGGGCCCTGAGAAATGGTTTCTGGGTCTGCAGCGTGGGCCTTGTACAAGTGGAAATGAGAATCCGGGACCCTGTAATATCTGTCAGGTTTGGCAGGGGCCGGGGGAAGAGAATCAGGGGCTGAACAGGCATCATTGTAAGCATCATCAACAACTGATAGTACAGGTGGTATGGCTAGAGGCCTATGCTGTGGTAAGTGTAAAAAAGTCCTTAGCCTTTTCCTAGAATCAGAAAAATCCTGACCCTGCCATTGGAAATGTTCCCTCATTGAATGTAGAGTTTCCCCAAATGAAAATTCTTCTGGGGGGGAGGCAGAAGGAATGGAGTCTTCTGCATCCGAATCCTCATAAGGTGAGTATGGGCCTTCCTGATGGTCTGATACATCTGATCCATCCGAGGAATAGTCAGAGGAAAGAGGTTCAGGGGGTTCAGTCCTAGGCCTTTTTTCAGGAGGGGGTTGTGAGGCCCTGTCTGGGTGAGGTTGGGATCCCCTGATCAAAGAAATAAGGTCCTCAGCGAGGCTGAGAATTTGAGAACTTGAGGAAGGTCTGTGAGGTGGAGCTTTTGTAGGTAAGGCCTTGGAAAAATTTAGCTGCTTTAGCCCTGGAGAAGGTCTTAATAGACATAGAAGCAGGGGGTCTAGCTGCCCTACGTGCAGGAGTAGAAATGTCCAACGGAATGGTGTCGGACAATTCTAGTGTGCCTGCTTCTTCAGTAGGAATTTCTGTAGCCGACTCCGCCGGGGCCTCTGAGGCCTCGTTCGTCGGAGGCATGCTTGCGGCCGGAGGAAGAACCGAGGACTCTGTTTCAGCCGAAACAGAGACACTCGCGGTAGGCCTAACCGTGGTTTCAGCCGAAACCGCGGGCCGCGAGTGTTGGTCCTTTTCCTTGCGTTTTTTAGCTAAATGAGTAGTCGGAGTCTCCGACGGCATTTATATGCAAAAGCGGGACCAAAAAAAACTCTTCTGCGAACTCCGACCGACGTTTAAGTGTCGGTCGGTTGAAGGAGGCACAGGCTAAACAAGCTGATACGTCGTGGTCTGGGCCTAAGCAAGGAAGGCAGTAAGAGTGGAAATCCTTATGAGGCATTTGTTTCCCACAAGTTAAACAATTATTTACTTTTTCTGACATCGGCTGAGGCAAGAAAGAGTCCCCAACGGGGTACTTAGCTTTTTTAGAAGTCTTCGGTAGCTGAAATCTCTGGATCTGACCGACCGGCACTTGCGAACAGCTTCTGCTTCGGGCACCGCTCGGCAAGAAAGACTGAGGAAAATGGTGTCGGCTGATGCCTTTATACCCCAGGAGCTATGACGTCGGGTGAAGTGCAACATCAGCCGAGGCCAGACCCAGACTTTGGAATCGGGCCGACAGAGGGCTTCCTGAGGCAGGACAACCCATATGTTATGACTGCAGATGCATCCTTGAAGGACATCCATGAATACCTACCCTTCCAAGGACACAGGCAGAAGCTGCAGATCTGGCCAATGCTTCTGCAGCATCATAGCTGTATCTGACTGAATGTCTTACCACTTAAGGAGAGGACGCTAGAAATTTGAGCGTTAAAAGGAAAGCCTGGTAGATCAGACAAAAGTTTGGAAACCCAAGTCAAAAGGGTCAGGGCATACTTAGAAGTGTGTCTGGTAATTAACTGTCCTAAAGGCCAAAGTGGCAGAAGTATATACTTTCTTGCCAATGCGCTCATTGGTCTTAGTTTCATAGGTTCATACTAGGCTATCTGCCCTACGGCATTTATAAGCCTAGCCAGAGTGTGTTTGGCTTTTGCCACTCATTTTAAATTCATTTTGCTATGCCTTTTTTTGAGGTTAGTATACTGTGCCTCTGTCTAACAGTGACACAGAAGTGATAGCCGGGGTAAACCTACGATCTCCCATCCACTCAAAGATTCCTCTTGAAGAGAGTCAATGTGGGACTCTGCCTAACCTGGACTGGGATTTTATTCCCGAGTGAAGAGAGCCTCTGGGTTATGAATCTGTCCCTCCAGCATGTCCTATATATTTTAGTGCTGAGGTTCAAGTCTCGAGCGTGTAGCTCGATGGGATTTGGATTTTTTGAGGTGCAGCATGTCCATTAATTCTGGGTTGGACATGGCTTTATACGTCAGGCACAGATCGCCTCTGAGACGGGCGGTATGCCACTGAGTAGAGCTGGAGTTTCTTTAACCAGGCAGCATATGGCATCTGTTTGAGCCCTCTGATCCTCTTGGTGAGGTACTTTTGGGTCTTTCCAGTTGCTGCAGTGTCTGGTAAGGTACATCCCAAAAGGGGCATTGTACTCAATTATGGGCCTGATGAGGGATGAGTAAAGAGGCATGATGACCTCCCCTGATCTAGATTTGAATCCCTTCATGATTAGGTGGGCTATATAAAATGTTTTTCTAACCACTTTGGCCACGTGGTTGTCAAATGAGAGACTATCAACTTGGGTCCCCAGGTCCCTAATGACTTCTTCTGTACTTAATGGATTACCACCTATGTGGTAATTTGTGGGCACTTTGTTTTTGCCAAAGGGGATGACTATACACTTTTTGGCGTTTAGCTTGAGACCATGGCTCTGGCACCAGTTGTCTGTTTCTATGAGGCCCTTTTGGAGGATGCTTGTGTCGGCTGGAGAGTTGATTATGGCACCCAGTTTGCAGTCATCTTCGAACTTTGTCAGCCACAGTCCTTCCGTGTTGGCCTGTACCGCCGAGAAATATATACCGAACAAGAGAGGTCCCAGGACTGAGCCTTGTGGGACGCCACTTGTAACTGGTTTAGAGTCCGACATGGCTCCAGCAATTCTAACCATGTAGGTTCTGTCCTTGAGCCAGTTTGCAACCCATCTAGTGACATAGGGGTTTATATTTAAGCTGGTGAGCTTATCTATAATGCCCGAGTGGGGTATTGTATCGAAGGCTTTTGCGAGGTCCAGGTAGGCTGTGTGGACCACCTTCCCCTCGTCAATGGCCTTGGTTACTGTTTCAAAGAAATCAACCAGGTTTAAGAGGCAAGATCTGCCCTTAAAGCCAAACTGGGTAGGATCCAGTGTCTGTAGGTCCCCAATAGCTTTATTTATGAGGTCCATGATGATCCTTTCCATAGCTTTGCAGACCAAGCTAGTCAGGCTTATGGGGCGATAGTTTCCAGGATCCGTTGAGGCACCACCTTTGTGGAGAGGGACCACTGCTGCTGTACACCACTCTCTGGGTACATATCCTGTAGTAAGGCTAAGATTGAACAGTAGTTTTATGTTTGGGTTTAGCTCTTGGAGTTCATGTAGGACGCAGCCCGGGACACCATCTGGTCCCACTGATGCTGTGTTTTTTGCTTTGGAGAGGGCGGCTCTTACCTGAGCATCTGAGATGTCAGGGGGGCAGCACTCTGTTGGTCTTACTGTCCTCACCTGTGGGAAGGACAGAGGTGGAGGGAAGTAGTCTGGGTGGTTTGTCTGCAGAGAATGAGACCGTGCCATGGTCTACAACTGGACATTTTATTAGAAATTTGGACCTTTTTGCGACCTTATAAAACTTGCCAGGCCTTCAAGGCGCTTGTGCTTGGGAATCAGGGTTCAAGGAGGCTGCATTAAAGGTGTCCAAAAAGGCTGGCAAGACTAGAGGGGTGGCAGAAGATAGAGAGCCCATCTGCAAGAGCTCGTGATCTCTTTTGAACCTCAGACATTTCAGAAGAAGCCCACTTAAACACACTCATTTTAGAGATGGTTTCACCAAAGGCGAGGTCCTCTCCAATGAAGTCAGGTCATTCTCAGCAGAGTCCTCTGCCAGAGAACCATACACCCGAGATAGAAGAAAGGGAGTCCTCAGAAGAGTATGAAGAGAATCAGCTTCAGGAGGCAGGGTAGCTTCAGCCCAAGGCCTAGGACTAATAACCGAAAGGGGAACCAGGCACAGAAGGCCTAAGAGCCATGACAGCATTAAATAAGCTCTGGGAAAAAGCTTGCCTATCAGGCAGTCTTTTCTGGAGGGGAAGGACATGTTTTTATTTGGTTTCCCTTTTAGAGAAAGGGTAGGCCTGGGGGGTGTAGGGCTCAAGGAGCACCCAAATTCCGACTATTCTGAAACAGTGGAAGGACCTATCTTGGATGTCCGTTGTGAGCCTGGGATCCCCCTCGTCGTCGGCAGAAGTAGTCTGAAAAACCTCCATGAATGTGCTTTCTACCCTAGGTTTTGCAGCCTCCTGAACAGTACCCATTATACTTAACTCGGCAGTTTCCACACGTTTCTGTATGCAAATGTTGGCCACAAGAGGAGCATCGGGTAGAGAAGGTGCAACAGTCGTTTCAGGACTGTAGACTTTGGCCTGTTTTGGTAGCTCTGCAGTCTGACTAAAGGGCCCTCCCATCACCAGAGCCAGACATTCAAGATGCTGACTTTCTAAATAAATTTAGAAGGCATGCAGATGGCTGTGGAGTGTCTTAGGAATGATGGCCTGACAAATCACACAGGTTTTGTGGTCGTGGTTAGGCCCTAGGCAGAGAAGGAACAGATTGTTGGTGTCCTTATGGGGGATCTGACATCCACACCTGCACTTTCCTTTCCTGGATGACATGAACCTAAACAGGCATGCAGTGACCAAAAAGAAAACAAAATGGCCCCAATGGGGTACTTATCTTTAAACTGAGAAGATCTGACAGCAAGAAGAGCTGACGTTCGACTGGTGGCAGAGAAGTTCTGGGGAAAGGCATGTGCAGATGTCACTTATGGCCCATGCTCCCTATGGCCAATGTCAGATGTCCCACATACCCAACAGTGACTAGAAGCTTTTGTATACTGGCCAGATGTTTGGGTAGCTATGCAGAGATTAATCCAAGGGTTTTGAACACTGCAACATGGGAATAGGACATCTTACAAAGTCAGTGTGAAATTAAGGTTACATCTCCGAAGCCATTACGAAAGTTAGAGATGGCTGCTAGAATTACCTTAACAGTAGAAACCAAATTCCCCTACCAAAAAGGATGGCCAAAAGTTCTAAACATTTTTCCACTGGGACTGAAAAAGGATCGAGGCCATTATCCTAAGCCCAGACTGAAAATCTCTTCCATTTACTGCGGTAGAGATTCCTGGTGGATGGTTTATTTTTCCTACTGGGGATGGAACAACATTATGCCTGGTGACTAGCGGAATCTGGAGGAGCCACGCAGTTAGCTTGAGACTTTGAAGACTGGGATGCACCAGTCCCCGAGGGTGAGGCAGAAGGTCCAGAACTGGGTTCAGAATCCATGGACAGTGAACTAGATGAGGCCATAGGAAGGGAAACCAAATTTGTCGAGGCCAGAAGGGTGCAATGAGGATTACTTTGCTACTCAACCTGGCTGCTTTCCTGAGGGAAAGGCATATAGGAGACCAAGGAACCAATCAAGGATAAGAGGGTCTCTCGAAGATTACCCCCCCCCCCCCGAGGGAGGGGGATTAGAGCAAAATAGCTTCCACACTTGTTCTGGGGTGAAACAAATAAGTCACAGCAAGGTTGGCCCCAGCGATGAAAGATAATCTTCGCTACCTAGGTAGGGAGAGACCACTTAGGCATTAGAATGCATCTGCTTAGTTGGTCCTCTATCACGTTTGAACTCCCCGGAATGTGCGTTGCTATCAGAAAGCATTTGGAGGAAATGGCCCATTGCCACACTCGGAGGGGCTTCTCAACACAGGGGATAGGATTTGGTCCTCCCTTGCTTACTGATGCACCAGACTATTGACATATTGTTTGATTTGGTCCCCCGTTGCTTACTGATGTACCAGACTACTGACATATTGTTTGACTGACTTGCAATTGTTGCTTGAATTAGGGCAGAGTTAAATGCTTACAACACTAGTAGCACTGCCCTCAGCTCCAGAACGTTGATATGCAGACTGGCCTCTATGGGGGACCAGGTGCCTTTAACAGTCTTTCCCAGATAATGCCCCTGACCCCACCCCATCTAGGAAGCATCCGTGGTCACTATGGCTTTGGGTTGAGAACAGGAAAAAAAAGAGGCAGCCCAAAAGAATTTGTTCGGATTACATCTACCAGGGTAGGTCCTTTTTGCAGTGACTTGTGACAAGTATGGGGTGGTTCACTGGGTGGGTTAGAATGAACCATTGATTTGAAAGAAGCCACTGCAGTAACCTCATGGGAAATCTCCCTAATGGGACTACAGTGTTCACCGCTACCATGGACCCCAATGCTTGAAGCACTAGCAGGGCTGGTACTTTGAGCACAGGAGAGAATTAACTTATGATTTTATTTTCTGTAGCCTGTGGGAAGGTACAGAGGCCACACAAGAGAGTTTTGAGATGAACTCCAATAAATATTCATATCCTAAGAAGGGTCAGTTAAAGCTTTGTAAGGATGACTGCGATGCCTAGCTGCAAATAACAATTGCAAGATTAATTCTTTTCCTGAAACAGTAGAAGTCTGGTGGAAGTGTTGAGTCGCCAGTTGTCTAGATATGGAAACAACCGGAATCCATGCAGTCTCAAGTGAGCTGTTACTGCTGCTATACATTTGAACACCCTGGGGGCTGTGGTGAGACCAAAGGGCAGCACCCTGAACTGAAAGTGACTGGCTCCTAGCTGAAAGCAGAGAAACCTTCTTGAGCATTTGTCCACTTTCAAGTGGCAATACGCATTTTGAAGATATAAAGAGCACATCCAATAATTTTTCTCTAGAAATTAAAGTACTGACTGAACTGTTACCATCCGGAATTTGGACTGTTGAACAAACTTGTTTAGTGCGCCGAGATCCAGAATCGTTCTCTAGTCCCCTGTCTTTTTTCATACTAAAAAGAATCTCGAGTAAAATCTGGAGCTTATCTGGTTGGGTGGGACTTCTTGGAGGACTGTAGTCTAGCAGCTTTTGAATTTCAAAGGCTGCTTGGTCCCTCTGTCTGGGTGGAACATCATGAAGTCTTGTTCGAGTTCTTGGATAAAGAATGAAGGGGATAAGGTAAACCTCTGGAAATAATTCTTCGCGCCCAGGCATCTGTGGTTACGTGTTGCAAGGCTTTTGGGTGCAAAGAAAATCTTTCCCACAACGGCCTCCAGAGGCAAGCTATCAGGCCTCCTTTCAGGAGTGCTGATAGGGTTGGCCAGAGGAGGACTCCCTGGAACCCTGGCTCTGCAGGCCACCTCTGCCTCTAGGATGGCATCTTCCATCCTTCCCACTCCTCTGACTCCTGGAATAGGCTCGTTGGGGAGCAGAAAAAATATATGCCCACTGCAGACAGTGTCTTTCCATCTTTCTCATACCTGGATAGAGTTTCTTTAACTTTGGAGCCAAGCAAGGAGGATCCGTCAAAAAGGAGCATTAAACAGGGAAGACTTGAATGACTCTGCAAATGCACACAGGCGCAGCCAAACATGTGAAACTGCAACACCTGAACCTGCTGACCTGGTTACCCCTTCGGGTGCATGTGCAATTAGCCTCATGGACGAATTAGAGCTAGACTCCAGGGTAGCTAACTGGGAGGCCACTTTTTCCTGGACCCCTTCAGCTTACTGCTCCTGCTAGGGTATCTTGACAGCTCCTTGACCAGATCACCTCTGAAACCTAGTGAAATGTGCCAAAAAAGTTCAAGGATCTAATGGTAAAGATTGATTATGCGTAAACCCTCTTCCCAAATCTGTCCATTGCCTCAACTCCCAGTTAAGGGGATCAACAGTGGATCAACAGTGGAACTTTCCTCAGCCAGTTTCTTTAGTGGCAGCCACTACCACCATGGCATCTACTGCTAATCCTTTTGCCCAGTACTGATAATCCTCTGGAGCGGAAAGCATTTTATATTGTCTCTGGGGAATCAGTTCTATCAAATCAGGGGCCTTCCAAGCCTGCAGAGAGACCAATTTAACAAGATTGGTCAGCAGGAGGATTTACCCAGGAAGTAGAATGGCGAGCTCCAAAGGCTTGCAAGTGCGCAGCCTCCTCTGAGGAAGGGTTTTTGGGCTTACAGTCACCTCTCTGTTTAAGGATCTCCAGAATGTCTCCAAAGGAGACTTCATCTGGGGGTGACCGGGGGGAACCCTCCCTCTCATCGAAGTACACATCTTCGGTGATGGACTCTTCAGAGGAGTCCAGGTGTTTCCTCCTTTTCTTCTGAAGAGACTCTTCAGTGGGAATATCTTAAGAGGACTCATGAGTGACCTTTGGTCGGTATGTCTTGCATCTTTGGAGCTCGCTGTCTGGTTATGGAGGTTGGCATAAGCTACAGGTAAGCATGGGTCAAGGGGTGAGAATCTGGTAACACAGGAGATACCCAGGAAGTAGCAGTGGCCAAAGCCTTGTCCATAGATTGAAAGGCCCCCCTGAGGAGAGATGGGAGCCCAGAAAAGAGAAACTCTGAACCGGGGGTCACACCCCATTCCGAGAGACCCACCTGCAAAGCCAGATACAAGGATGACCCCACAGCCAGCGCAGCCCGAAGCAGTAAAGTCAGCTCCTACCAAAAAACAGCAGTAGACTCAAACCCTCTGGATCAGACGTTGGAGGTCTGATCCCAGGGATCCATCAGTTCCAATGGCACAGAGACATTCAGTGCCATGCCTTAAACCAAGACAAGTAGTCGGTACAGAGGCCATTGGAGTCTGTGTGGTTGGAGTAGACAGCTCTAAAGCCTGTGAAGAGGTCAGAGGAGTATATGTAGTGGTATGCGGAGAATTCACCTGAACCAGGAGGGAGAGTGGGCTAAGACGACGGGGGAAGACCCCTAGGTGTCAGTGGCCGATTCACCAACCTCACCACGTCAACTTCAGAAAGACTCCTGCCGGAGTGAACAGACAATCCAGAGGGGAATTCAGGTCTCTCTGTAAACGAGCCAGGAAGCTGACCCAGAAAGGGATCGATCAATGGGGAATATGTAATCCTGGGTGTCAAGAAAGTCTCAGTCTTTGACACCATGGAAGAAGGTAGGAGCCGCGGAGCTGCAGATTGTCAGTACTGACGTAACCAAGGAAGCTGGTGCCGACATTGGAGTAGTCATTGGAATCTGTGTCGATGGCACAGAGGCAGAAGTTGGTGTCAAGGACTGTGCATTCCAAAATTTTCGAAACCTTAGATTTGGGTTCAGAAGTGGAACCAGCTGAAGGGTTTTCATGTTTTTTAGACGTCAGTGCCAATGGAGAGGTCGGCACGAAACGAACAGATTTTAAGTCAGAGGAATGGGGAGACTGGTCAGTCTTGGACAATGCTTCCTCAAAAGGGGCCTTAAAAAGACGTTTCTATGTTCTACCAGGGCTCCATTACGGAATCCCTGGCAGATAGGGCACTCTAGACCTAAATGAAAAACACCCAAACAATACACACATTTATCATGACCATCAGAGTTAGGCATTTTCCTGCTACACTCTTGGCATTGTTTGAAACTAGTGGTCGATTTTGACTACACTGCCATTAGAGCAAGAAGGGCAGAAGTTCAAGGAAATAATTTAGAGAACACACTCAGAAAAAATCCTACCAACGATGGCAGGAAAGATTACCCTACGGCAAGCAAGAGGAGAGAGAGGGAAAACTACCAACTATGTTAGGGAAGAAATGCCAAATGGTACAGATTAAGGAGATCAACACTCACGTGTTAAGTAAAGGGTAGACCAGGTTTAGAAATTAAACTTAAAGAAGACAAAGTTGGAAAAAATAAAATAATTTCCAAACTGTACTTAGCTGCGAGAGAGTCAGCTGACGCATCCTTCTACAAGAGTGGCAAACAAGATGAGAGGCAATGGAGGGGCATTATGGGTACACCATTATGTGTAGACTATTAGCTGAAGAGATTTTGGCTGGCACGAGCTACATAACAGCTGCATCAGTTCAGACAATCGGAATGGTTACCCATCAGTTAAGAATAGATGAAGATAGACATCAGGTCAACTGTTAGATTGTGCTACACTACACTATTACCATTGCTACAACCACTACATGCGAGCCACGACCTTGCTGTGCTCCAGTCCCAGACAATGAATGTGCTTTATGGTTATTAAATATTAGCTATAAATTCTTCTAGCCCTTGAGCTCTGCTACACATCGCCAGGCTCCAGCAGTACTCAGCATCCCTTTTCACAGTAATATATCCCCATGCCCAGCTCCGACTCTGGTTTACAACACAGTTGAAGAGCCTATTTCCATTAGTCTGTCTCCTCTTCTCATTCCCCATATCATCTAGTCCAACTCTCATCTCTCTTTTTAATCCTTAACTTCTTAGGCTTGTTTCTACAGATTACCTCGCCTTTCTCCTACTTTTTAATAGTTCTATCCCCATTCTTCCTCTGCCCACCCAAATAGAACTTAAGGTCTCAAAACTCACCCGGCTACATTTTGCAATAAAACCTACAGACTGCCTTGTCAGAAGCACTCTTATGAATACGTCCAACCCACTACGTTCAGGCTCACTCCATTCTCCTACCCCAGATCTCATTTAAAAATTTATAGCCAACCATTACTTTCCTCTCTCACTTTAACCATTACTTTCCTCTCTCACTTTAACCATTACTTTCCTCTCTCACTTTAACCATTACTTTCCTCTCTCACTTTAACCATTACTTTCCTCTCTCACTTTAACCATTACTTTCCTCTCTCACTTTAACCATTACTTTCCTCTCTCACTTTAACCATTACTTTCCTCTCTCACTTTAACCATTACTTTCCTCTCTCACTTTAACCTCCCCTTCCTTTCACTCCAAATCAAAGCCCCATAACAACTAATTTCTACCTCACCCAATCAAGTCACTTTCAACCACTCCTCTGAACCTATATCATAGCATATCTCTGTTCTTGAAATCTACCCCCTCTACACAACTACCTTTCCACCACTTGACTCTTCCCCATCCTCTAATCTCTTCCCCTCTATATTACTGTACAGTATCCAATAAGGCTATACAACGGTTTCTATAAACTCTCCCCACCTACATATTAATATCCGCAAACTCTACAACATACTAGCCCCCCCAAATTCTACAACATCTGCTCAGCTACTTTACTTCTCCTTTACCACCTTTTCTCCTACAATACTCAAAGCCACATCACCCCTCTCCAGCCTCTATCTACCCAACAGTATTCCACTAAAATCTATACACACCTTTCAGATTACCCCATATCTCTTTCCTACTATTCCCTCCCAAAAATTAAAATTTCCTCCTTACTCTACTACTACCCCACAAACCAAGACTAAATATCAGTTCCATCACCCCACTCTCCCTAACTTAAATTCTCACCACAGCCTACTTCTATCTGGAGACATTCACCCCAATCCTGGACCATACCCCCCCACCACCACCACTAACAATGACAACACAAACACTTCCTTATCCCACCCTTCCCAAGGAACACTTATTTTACTCCATGAACATCAGAAGTATACTCAAAATTAGTGAGTTCCGTGCTTGGATGTCCCACCACTCTCCAGACATTACCACTCACTGAAACATGGCTTAAACCCCACATTTTATTTTATTTATTTTTTATTATTTTATTTATTTTAATTTAACATTTGTTAACCAGGAAAGTCCGACTTGGAACAAAGTCAATTTTCAGTGGAGGCCCGGGGAAAAACAAACACTCTAGACGCATGTCTTTGTAACATGGAGGAAACCGGAGCACCCGGAGAAAACCCACATGAATGCAGGGGGGAACATGCAGACTCCACACAGAAGGAACCCCAGCCGAGAATCGAACCAGAGAACCTCTTGCTGTGAGGCAACAATGCCACCACTGCACCACCACGCCACATCCCTGACAAAGGCGTTCTACCTCCAGGATAAAACATCTTAAGACTTAACAGACTTAAAAAGAAAAAGGGGTTGCTATAAATTTACTCCAGCCATCTCACTATAACTACTAACACACCCTACCCCCTCATTCTCACCCGCTGAACTACTGATCGCCAACTGCAAGATAAATTCCCACAATATAATTACTGTAGCAGCAATCTAGATTACCCCTGTCGATATACCACCTTGCTTGAACATATTCTGCCCTGGCTTACAATACATTCACCCAATGAAACCATTCTTCCAGGTGATGTCAATATTAACTGGTTATCCTTATCCACCGAAAGCTCCACCTCAAGTATCAATCTGCACTGTTTCCCCATCTAATCTGCACCCCTACATAGACTAATATACCAACTAACTCCAGTTCTCTTACTGAATGGCTACTAGTCTCAAACCCCCACAAGTACCACTACCGACACTAAGTAACCACTCACCAATCAAGGTTCTCAGATTCACCTCACCAGGCCGCAGAAGTATAATGAAAGCCGTACACTCACTTTCACCCCGATACAGTCCGCCACCTGCCCTCATCTATAAACTGGTCCTTAACTAAATTAACTCTTGATTGAACAGCACTAAAGTTTAGCTCTTTTCCTGACCTACTCAACTCACTAGCTCCCTTACGCACAGTTCTCTCCCTGGTTAACTCTGTCTACATGCACCTTAATGCAAAGAGAGAAGAAGGCATGGAAAATCTAGTCTAAAAGCTCCCTTCCCCCATCTTTAACCCTACAAATAACTACATAACCTGGTCAAAAAAACTAACAAAGCCATGAAGAACTTTTATTCAAATCCCCCTACGGCACATACATTCAACCCTAAGAAATTATGGCACTCTATAAAATACCAGATCCAGGAAAACCCCATCTCCCAATCACTGTCCCAACAATACTCCAAGAAACAGTCTCCCTTTTCAACAACTACTTCATTGACTTCCATTAGTAAACTGACAACCCCATCAGCACTGACCTTAACAGTCTACCACTCTGACCTTCCCACCTCCCCTAAATCCACAATTACCTTCTCTCTCTAACCAGTATCTACTACCTACATTAAATCCTTACTTCTCAAACTGAAACCCTACTCCCCCCTTCAGTAGATAACCCTACCTCCAATTATCCTTCAGGCTCCTGCCAACTCACCCCCCCATCTCCACACTAAAACTGCTCTATTACTGAATCCAAAGTTCCAATTTGGAAATAGTTCTTCAACCTTACCCATCCACAAAGGTGGTAACTCCTCTGACTGTACTAATTTCAAGCCAATAGCAATTCTAGCTCCTCCACCCAAAAAAAGTAGAAAAACATGCACACAAATTCAGGATTACCTCATATTATGAGAATTTACTCACCTCCACACAACATGGCTTCCATCCAAAACACAGCATCTCCACAGGCCTTATATCCTTTACCAACACAATCTCCCCAGCTAGAGACATCAAACTGGTCTCATGCCTATTCCTTGATCTCAAAAGTGTGTGACACTGCCTCCCACCCCCTGGTGTTGGCCAAACTCTGAGACCCAAATCTTTCCACCTCAACTACTTTCTGGTTTGCTAGCTATAATCTGTTAAATGGCTTTCGGCATGCTCCCCTGCTCTTCCTGTTCAGATAAGAGTACCTCAAGGTTCAACTCTTGGGCCTTTACACTTCAATATCTTTACCAATCAATTACATACTTTTTGCTCACAATCTACACTTGTCCAATATGCAGATGACTAGACAGTTATCACCACATTTGATAACCGCACAGTCCTAAAATCTATTACACAAAAAATCATTTCCATTAAAAATTGGCCAAGAATCAGTTAATACTAAAAACTCCTGCTTTTTCTCCCAAAAACCCACAACCACTTTAAACCTTCATTCACAAGCTCATCCCTTAACACACCCATCACATGTGATACACACACCAAGATTTGCAGGGTTATAATAGACCAACTCAAATTTGACCATCATGTACTCAGCTGTATCAAATCTGAAATTCTTGTCAAACAAAGCTAAAATCTTCCTTTCCCACACCTACCTTTTTCCTAGCCTATTCTACAGATCACACATTCTCACTGACCTTCAGGCCCCACTCAACAAAACTAGAAACCACCTATAATAAAATTGCTAGGATTAGTTGCCGGCAAACTCACCACTCCCTCTTTAAATACCTTAAACTGGCTTGAATTTCCCCACCAACTACTACTCTCTCAGTTTCAGATCATTCTATCAAATCTACATGCTCAAAAGCAAAATTGGACAAAACCATTAAAGCTACCCCCCCCCCCGTCTCCTGGGACAAACTTCCCCTTGATATTAGAAGCATTAAGCACTCTCAATTCAAAACAGCTATCTAAAAGGCACCTGGATCTGCCATTCTAAAACACCCTCAAACTGTCAACTATCACCTTTTCTACTGTCGCTAACCTACCTCCCCCTCCTCTTCTGTCCTTGCTTAACAGCCAAACTGAGATTTTACTTGTAAAAGAGTTTAGACTTTTCTGCACAAAAATTCAAATTCTATCTAGAAACTACCCAATTTCAACTAATAAATTTGGCTCCAATGCTTGTTTATGGCACAAGTATATACTATGGATGCCCTACGTTAGTGACTGTGCTATAAGTTATGCCAATATAGTCTCTGTGCATTAATTCTTTATCTTTTTTCATTTATATGGCAAGCTATGCATTTACTTTCTTAAAATCTGTGTGTTAACTGTGGAGCTTCTCTTCCCGGGCCTCTGCTGAAAAGGGCAAAAGCTCAGTTGGAATAACCTGGTCAACAAATGTCAAACAGATAAAAATACGTACATTGCATAAAAATGAGAAATATCACTATGGTTTATTTTCCATTAGTGTGTGTGAATTTAAATAATTTCAATTGTGATTTAACAAACATTGTAAAAAACATACCTGTGCTTTTCTGAGTCTCCAAAGATTTTCCTTTGTAAGTGTTATACAGGTTGAGGGTTGCATACTTTGTTTTCCCATCCTTTAATTTTGCGTTTTGGCCCAACTTCTCTGACATTTCGGTGTAACCTCATCGAGTCTGGTACCGCCTGCCTCACCCTCGCAGTTTGCCTCCCACTGCAGGAAAGAGAAGGGAAAGTTACATTAGCTTTTCATGCCAGTGTTTTCCCAAAGTTAGGGAACACAAGACTAGTAGCAATCCGTCACTGATAGCACAGAAATTGGGTGCACCTCATTTTCACGTTCACAATATACAAGTCCCAGCTTTCCAGAATGAATAACTACTTGGGCAATGCACAAGGGAAAAAGTAGCCAAACAATACAATCAAATCAAATCTAATCCAGGTAAAGTTGGCACACCAGTATTGTCCACAAATGTATCAAATTCCTCAAGCTCTCCTAAAAATCCACATAAAAATACTCATGGAAAATTCCACAAATGTTAACTGCAAAATCTAGACCGTTTTCAAGCTAGCCAAACATGCTGGAGAAGAGTCCCAGCACAGTACTGAATCAAAGGAGTCAGAAAAGTACAGCTTACACACACTCAAAGAAGCATAGTGGAATCCTGGGTAAAGAACAGATATGGTTGAAAGGCGCACCTCAACAAACAACCACCACCAAAGCCAGAGTGCACAAAAAAATTGAGGAAAACAGTCTAGGACAACTAGCACAGGAACAGAAAAGCACAGCACAGATGCAGATTTGGAAAATCTTAAGGTACGCAGTGTCCTTGGCAAATAGCAGAGGTGGAGAAATTCAGCTGCTAGTGAAAGGGAATGAAGGTCTGGCTGAGGCATGCCAAATGCATGAAGCGTTCTTGAAGGCCTCTGAGGAAGGGGCTCCTCTGCAGAAGAGGGAACCAAACCTCTGTGGCAAAAAAGGCCATTAAAAACTACTTTTACTTAACATGAACTTTCTGGAGAAACTCGGGAACAAGACAAAATGGAATCCAACTCACCAGTAAGACGTGAACCCACAGCCTTTTGGTCTTCCAGCGTTACAGGCGACTGCACCACCTGCTGAACCACTGACTCCATTGATAGCCTATTGTGATCTCTCAAAGCAGAACCCCCCTGCAGCTGCGATAGCCTTGCCACACCTCACCCTCTTATAGCCTCTATTTGAAGCACCAAAAGGCAAGTGCCATTAAAAAGAAATTTAAAATAGCCTTGAAATTTTCAGCAATACTAATTAGATGTGGCAAACTGCATCACCCTACAGTAATGCTCGTACCCGCTGCCCCCACTGCTCTACTCTCAACCTATGCCAGGAGCAAGAAAAAAACAGATAATCAGATAACAGCTGCCACTCAAGAAACCAAGGTCATCCTCAGGCAACTGGTCCAAAGCAGAAAGTGTGGACAATTTATAAAAATGTTTCCCACAGTGACCTACAGTTCTGGATTTCTTGAAAGCGAGCGAGACACCGACAGACACAGAGCGAGACACCGACAGACACAGAGCGAGACACCGAGGGGGGGGGGATCCAAAATGAGTTGAGTGTAGTCTGGTTTTGAATCTTCTCAGGGGAGGAAGATGAAGAGGCTATTATCACCTCACTTTCAAATAATCTCTAAAACTTCCCCAAAGTTTTGGAAACCACTTTCATCACCATCTTTGGTGTCTGAAATGGGAAACCGGGGAAATCAAACAGTTTGCTTATACATTAGCTTTCTGCATTCTCCGTGAGTAGGTTTTCACAAATTTGGAAGCCAATTAAAAGCCATCCCCAAGACAGCAGCTGCAGTTTTTCTGACCCTCTATCCACACTGCAGTGGGAATGAGACACTGAAGGAGCAGAAAAAGGGTTGTCTCAAATCCCCAGCAGTAGCCAGTGCAAAGGACAGCCTTAACATTGTACTGTGCAACACTTATAAATAAGGGTCCAATCAGGAAATTCCACCAGCACCAAGTAAATCTGCAACCAACATGGGGACAAGGTGTGTTGCGACACCAAACATCAGATCCAATAACCATACCAGCCACTAACATACTGGGCCTCGACCAACTCCCCTGCCCCAAAGATGCAGAAAGTGTCAGACAAAACTTCAACTTTAAACCCTGCCACCGAAAAGGGTGGCAACACCAAAAGAAGTCAAATACACTGCTTCACAGGATGACATGGACAAGAACCAGCAAGGTTTCCTCAACTAACAGACCAACACTAGCTGCTGTTCCTTGTTCCCGTCAGTTTGCACCGATACATTTCCCTCCACATCAACAAATGAAAGTCAAGGAAGGGGAGGAGAAGCCCTGCCTCCCTCAGACACAAATGGGGATTGATAAGACCCATTTAACCTGCGTCTGCAAAACAGCCCTCATATCATTTACATATAGTGAAAAATCAACATGATGACAGTTTGTTAAACACAACCAAGTAAAATCAGACAAGCATAACAGATTACACTTACAGAAGAAAAATCTGCTTAAGCCTCTGAAGCTGGAGATACCCTATTCAGGTCTATCAACTTCAGATCCTTATCAAAAGCTAGCAACCTTGCAATGCTGGAACACTTTGTATCAATTTGCTACTCTGTAGCTTCGTTTTCTTCATTGCAAGAAAAATAGTACAAGACACTGCAGTCCCTCTCTCGACCCCCCCCCCCACCTTTCCCCATGTGTACACATTTCTGGGGAAAAAAAAAAAAAAAGTAGTTATGTACCCACCATAGCGTTCCATGTTCATTCTCCATCTCGCCTTCCTTCTTGCTGGTTTAAGTACCGATCCTCAGCTCCGACTCAGCCGGTTTACTATAGCTCGAGAGCCTTTACTGGCTCGTGGCTACCCCTTATCCCAACATGCCTAGCGTCAGCTACTCGTGGCTACCCCTTATCCCAACATGCCTAGCGTCAGCTACCCAGATCTCATCTGTAATAACCCACACTAGACATACATAATAAAAAATTAGAAGTTATGTACCTACCATAACGTTCCATGTTAGTTGTCTTCTCTCGCCTTCTTTCTTGCTGGATGGGTTCGGAGCCGATCCTCGGCTCCGACTCGGCACTTGCTTTAGCTTAGGAACTCCTTTTACCAGCTCGAGGCAACCCTATATCCCATGATGCAAGGCGGAACTACCTCAGATCTCATTTGGTAGCTAACCTACCCTGCTAAAGACTATCCTAACATAATTAGGAACACAAGTTCCTAATAGAAGTCCTCATATGAAGACTCCGGAGGAAACAACCTAATAGGAACTCTTCAAGATCTGTCCAGGCCAGGGGGAAGGAGGGAGGGACGCAAGAAAGAAGGCGAGAGAAGACAACCAACATGGAACGTTACGGTAGGTACATAACTTCTAAATGTTAAGTTGTCAATCTCGCCTTCATTCTTGCTGGATGGGACCGCGTCCCTAGCACCTGTATCCCGGGTGGCTCAATGGAACAGACTCTTGAGAACTGTGGAACCAAAACTGGCCCTATCTCTGGAGGCCAAGTCCAACTTGTAATGAGAGACAAAGGTATGGGGCGTAGCCCAAGTAGCTGCTGCACAAATGGTATCAATGGGTAGTCTATCCTGAAAAGCTGCAGAAGTGGATAGACTCCTGGTTGAGTGTGCTTTTGGCTTAGAAGATAGCTGTTTGCCCCTGAGAGAGTACACATAGGAAATAGTGGAAGTCAACCATCTGGATAAGGTCACTTTAGATACTGGAAGACCTATCCTGTTTTCTGCATAGGAGACAAATAATTGGTCCGATTTTCTGAATTGTTTAGTTCTATGCAAATAGTACCCGAGCTGACGATGGACATCCAAAAAAATGCAGTTTCTGTTCAGCTCTGTCGGAATAGTTTGGGAAAAAGACTGGTAGGTCTATAGATTGGTTAATGTTGGTTTGAGATACGACTTTGGGGAGAAAGGAAGGGTTAGTTCTTAATGATACCCTGTCCTTATGAAAAACCAAATAAGGGGAACGAATGCAGAGAGCTTGAATCTCGGAAACCCTTCTTGCAGAAGTGACAGCCAGTAAAAATATAGTTTTCCAGGTCAATAACTTCAAAGAACATGAAGCAGACGGTTGAAGGGAGGTAGTATCAAGGATGCCAACATTAAGTTTAGATCCCATTGCGGAGGAGGATGCTTTATAGGTGGTTTTAGGAGGAAAACTCCTCTCAGAAAGGCCTTGCATAACCTATGAGACATAATGTTATTGTCATGCAGGCCAACATGATACTTAGAAATAGCAGCCAGTTGTACTTTGACTGTAGATGACGAGGATCCTGAATGAAAAACCTCCGCCAGGAAATCTAAACCGAATGTACAGGAGCAGTAAAGGGGTCAATATTTCTGGAATTGCCCAAATAGAAAACGCCGCCACTTGCTAGCATAAACAGTCCTAGTGGACGACTTCAAGGAAGAGACTAAAATGTCTCTGAGTCCGAAATCATCGGTAGCCTGGCTAGGGTAGGAAGTGGAGCAACCAAGCAGTGAGGTTGAGAGAATGAATGGCCCGGTGCTGCTGACCCGATTGGTGGATCAAGAGATCCGGAACTGGGTCCAGATGCCAGGGCTGCACCAGAAGGTGACTATGCAGAGACGGAAACCAAATTTGTCGAGGCCAATATGGGGCAATGAGGATCAACTTGGCTCTCAAAACGGTAGCTTTCTGAATGACTTGTGGAATCAAGGGAAAAGGAGGAAAAGCGTACAGAAGTCCCCGGGGCCAATCCTGGGTTAGAGAGTCTCTTTGAGGTTGGCCTGGAAGGGGAAAGAGAGTGAAGAAAATCGGGGCACTTGTTGTTTTGAGGAGTAGCAAAAAGATCGCAACAAGGAGTGCCCCACTTCAGAAAAATCTGATCCACTACAGATTGATTGAGAGACCACTCGTGAGGCATCAGAATGGATCTGCTCAGCCTGTCCGCTAATAGGTTGGACCTGCCGGGGATGTGCGTTGCTATCAGAAACCGCTGAGAAGAGATCGCCCACTGCCAAAGTCTGAGAGCTTCTCGACATAACGGATAGGACCTGGTCCCGCCCTGTTTGTTGATGTACCAGACTACGGACATGTTGTCCGTCTGTACTGCAATAGTCCCGTGGGAAGAAAGTCGTTGAGGCCTTGCAGCGTGAAAAGCACTGCTCTCATCTCCAGGACATTTATGTGCAGATGGTATTCTATGGGTTGCCACGTCCGTGGACCATCCTGCCCTGATAATGCCCCCACCCGATCAGAGAGGCATCCGTAGTGACTGTGGCAACTGGAGGAGGGGAATAAAGGGTCGGCCCTGATGAAGAAGAGGGAAGATATCCACCAGTTCAGATGAGCTCGCGACTGTGTTACCAAGACTTCGTGCCTCATCGGGAGACTGTGGTACGACCACTGCGTGAATAGCATCCACTGCAGAAGACGCATGTGGAAGCGAGCCAGTGGTAGAAGAACAATGGCCGCAGCCATAAGACCTAGAACCTTCAGTATAAATCTGGCTTTGATCTTGTTGCTTTGCAAAAGAAGCCGAACGAATTTTTGGATGTCTAGGAATTCTTTGATCTGTTAGTCTGGCTAACATTTTGACGGTGTTTAATTCTGCGCCTATAAAAGGTGATAGATTGGCAAGGCAGCAGAGAAGATTTTTCGAAATTTACTGAAATTCCCAAACTCCTGCAAAGCTGTAGAGTGTAGTCTCTGGACTGAAGAAGCTGACACTTGGTGGTGGCGGAGAGGAGCCAGTCGCCCAAATAGGGAAACACCTGGAATCCTTGACGTCTCAGATGAGCTGTGACCACTGCCATGCATTTGGTAAACACTCTGGCGGCTGAAGTGAGGCCAAAGGGCAGGGCTCTGAATTGGTAATTACTGGTCCCTAGCCGAAAGCGGAGAAACCTTCTGGAGCGTCTGTGAATCTTTATGTGATAGTACGCATCCTGAAGGTCTATAGAGCACATCCAGTTGTCCTTGCCCAGAAAGGGCAGAATGGACTGAAGCGTGACCATCCGGAATCTTGCCTTCTTGACAAATCTGTTCAGATTGCTCAGGTCTAATATTGGTCTCCAATCTCCCGTCCTTTTGGGGACCAAAAAGAATCTCAAGTAGACGCCGGATCCTACCTGGTCTGCTGGCACAGTCTGGACGGCTCTTTTTTTTAGGAGCTTTGAAACCTCCTGTTCTGCCAAATCCCTTTGACCGGGTGAGATGTCTGGAAGGGACTGTAGAGTGCGGAAACCTTTCGAAGGGGATTTTGTAACCCTCGGATATGATCGACTGTACCCACATCTCTTGAGATAGGGATTGCCAGGCTACTGGGTACAGCGAAAACCTTCCCCCGACTGCCTCCAAGGGTGGACAGTCGGGCAACACCTCAGGGATGCTGAAAGGGCTTCTCAGGAACAGACTCCCTGTTGCCCTGGTTCTGAGGACCCCCTGCCTCTAGGGCGTCTATTATTGTTACCCCTCTGCCTCTGGGGTAAACTGACCACGTGTGTCCGGTGTAGCTCCTTGGGCTTTACGGAACCACATCTCCCCCCCCCTTCTGACCCTTGGGGTATGGTCTAGAAGGAGTGGAAAACTGGACTCCAACGGCAGAAAGAGTTTTACCGTCCTGCTCACACCTGGTCAAGGTATCCTTCACCCGAGGTCCGAACAAAGCCGAACCATCAAAGGGGGTATTAGTGAAGGACGCCTTAAAGGGGTCCGCAAAATTACAAAGCCGCATCCAGGCTTGGCGTCTAAGAGCAACTCCTGTGCCTGCGGCCCTGCTCGCTCCATCGGCCGCATAGGATATGAGCCGCATGGAGGAGTTAGATATGGAATTCAGGATTGCAAGCTGCGAGGCAATCTTTTCCTGAGCCCCAGCAGCAGAACGATCCTGGACTACTTCTCCCAGTTCCTTGAGAACATCTCGTTGAAGCCTGGTGAAGTGACAAAGATAATTCAGCGAACGCATAGCAAAGGTCGCTGAAGAAAACATCCGTTTCCATACCTGTCCATGGTCCTAGAGTCCTTATTAGGAGAATGGACAGGTACTGAAGGACCCGCCAGTTCCTTCTTAGTGGCAGCCGCCACCACCATAGCATCCACCGAGACACCCTTGGAAAGGAACTGTTTGTCCGAAGGGGCCGTAATTAATTTGGATGGTCTTCTGGGGACAGGTTCCACAGAATCTGGAGCCGCCCACGCTTTCCGAGCCACTACCTGCATAAGTGGGTCGAAAGGCAGAGACACCCAGGAGGTGGAGGGTCGGGATCCAAAAGCCTCCAGGTATACCGACTCATCCTCGGAGGGATCAATGGAGGGCCAATTCCCCCTCTGTTTGAGGAGCTCAAGGATGTCTGAAAAGGAGACATCCTCAGAGGGGGACCGTTGGGAACCCTCCGACTCATCTAAGTCGGTATCAGATGTAGTAGACTCAGGGGAGTCTGTGTGTTTCCTCTTACACGTCCTCTTCCAAGGGGATTCCCCTGCAGGATCAGGAGAAACCTCGGAAGAGGAGGAAATTCCCAGTGGGGAAACCTGGGGCGATGGATCCCTGGGCCTGAGAGCAAGAGGCTGGCAAGAAGCGTCTGCAGGCACTGATGAGGGAGGAGCTAGAGGGATAGACCGTTGACCAGGCTCAGAGGCCAGGACACTCCTCATCACCTCAAAGGCTCCCCTCCCCGGGAGACCGGAATATCCCCGCTCCGAAGAAACAGGAATTCCCGGCTCCAATGAGAGGGAAGGCTCAGAGGCCGATGTCGGCACCGAGCTTACCAAAGCCGAAGCCCCGAGAGGGAGAGCGGGGTCGGACAAGGGTCCGATGCCACTAGCCCCCTCGGAGCCGACAGTGGAAACGCGATGACCGGATCCCTCCAAGGAAGGCCTCAAGGAGGAGATCGGAGCCGAGGACGACGGAGCCGAAGGATGTATCGGCTCGGCATCGAAACAGTCGCTGTCCCGAAGCTCCGGCTCCGAACTCTGGTGTGGAGTCGGAGGAGGAAGTTCAAGGGGTAAGGCTATAGCGAACTCTGTTGAGACGGGCTATGGAGCATTTGGGCCAGTGCCTGAGACTTCAACAGCCTGCTTACCACCCTCTCTAAGTCGTGGTCAGACAGCCTGGAAGATCTCGAAGATCGGCTCCGATGGCTCCGCTCCGACAAAAGAGGAGACCCCGGAGCCGAATGGATACTCAGTATCGAAGGGGACCGAGATCTCTTACGGGTCGAAGCCATCGGAGCCGAAGTCCCCTGAACTCCAGATGGAGCCGAAGGTTTCTCGGCTCCGATGCTGGATAAAGTGTCGGCTCCAGCCGGAGCCGACAAGGCCACAGTAGAGAAGGTATCGGAGCCAGCCGGCGCCGACCCTACTACTTTAACGGTAGATGCATCGGCTCCGACGGAGCCGAAGCCACCGGAGGAGGCTTGGATACTGAAGCCTGAGCCTTCGGTGGTTTAGAAGGTTTCCCAGACCCTGCTTTAGAGGGAGAACCTTCTGGCTTAAGTAAGCCTCGGAGGATAAGCTTATTCCTCCTTTCCTGCAGGACTCTCTGGCTAAAAGCGTGACACAAAGCACAGGAGTCCTGCAGGTGCAAAGGCCCCAGGCAGTACACACAAGAAGTGTGACCGTCTGTCAGACATTTTCTGACAGCACTGGTCACACTTCTTAAAGCCTGAGACCTTGCCCTCCCTAGACATATCCTAGGAGGAAGTAACACACACAAACCCCAACAAACACACAAATTAATCCCCTACACACAACACACAGGAAGGGATTAACCAATAGGGTTTTAGGCCTAACTGAAAACTTTATACTAAAGGTTATAAAAAAGGGTTATAAAATTTGAAAGGAAGGGAATAGGGTAGGCTGTAATATACTACAGACTATACTAAGACTAAAAGGGGAAAATAAATTCCTAACTAAGCTTTTTCTGATTTTACCAGAAAATCACTTACCTCAGCTGGCAAAGGAGACCTCTTTCGCTAAGCGGCAAACGAGATCTGAGGTAGTTCCGCCTTGCATCATGGGATATAGGGTTGCCTCGAGCTGGTAAAAAGAGTTCCTAAGCTAAAGCAAGTGCCGAGTCGGAGCCGAGGATCGGCTCCGAACCCATCCAGCAAGAATGAAGGCGAGATTGACAACTTAACATCAATTTTACTAAGCTCTTATACATCTAAAGGTAGGAAGGAAAGAGGAAGAGACAATGCATGGTTAACTAACCTGGTATGTCAGCAGGAAACTCAGCCAGTGTAACCAATAAAAAACTCCTCTCGAACCTCCAGGAAGAGGGAGATGCAAGAAGGAAGGCAAGATGAAGGACAACAAACATGGAATGTTATGGTAGGTACACAACTTCTTTGCGTTTTGTCCCATCTCGCCTTCATTCTTGCTGGTTGGGACCTCGACCCCAGCACCTGGTTCTTGAGTGGCTCACTGGAACAAACTCTTCAGGACCGTGGAACCAAAGGATGCCATATTCTGGGAGACCACATCCACTTTGTAATGAGTGATAAAGGTAAGAGGATTTGACCATGTTGCTGATGCACAGGATTGAATATAAAGGCAATTTCGCTCGAAGACAACAGAGGTGGCTAAGGCTCTGGCTGAATGTCCTCTGGGGCTTACGCAAATCATAAGAATAACGGATTGTGTCCAACAGCCATTTTGATAAGGTCACTTTTGAAACTGGATAACCTCGTTTATTGTCAGCAAAGAATATAAACAATTCGTCTGATCTTCTGAGGTCTTTGGTCCTGTGTAAATAAAAATGTAATTGTCTATGAACATCCAATTGGTGTAAGCTATACTCTGCCTTTTTGCCATAATTGGGAAACACAGGAAGCTCAATGGACTGATTTAAGTTATACTCTGAAAAAAATCTTTGGCAAGAAAAAGAACTGGTCCCAAGAGAGACTATCTTTGTGAAAAAATGAGACACGTCGGGTGAACAGACAAAGCAGGTAATTCAGAAACCAGTCTAGCTGAGGTTATAGCAACCACAAAGAGGGTTTTCCAAGATAGAAACTTCAGTGGGTAAGATGACGTTGGCTCAAATGGTGGCAGAACCAAATTGAAGCTAAAACCAAGTTTAGGGTGGGGGGGGTTCTCTTACCAGGGGGCCATAAAAAAAGGGTTGTACCTCGTAAGAATGCTCTGCACAACTTATGGGACAATGTTAGAACTCAATTCTCCTACATGAAAATTGAAGATGGCACCAAGTTGGACCCCAACAGTAGCTGCAGCTGCCCCTTTTTCGAAGGTTACGGCTAGAAAGTCAAGAGTCTTATGAACAGGATCCATAAATGGATCAATGTTATTACTCTTCACCCAATAAGAGAACCTCTTCCATTTGCTAGTGTAAATCCTCCTGGTAGTGGGCGGACACTAGGATGTGATGTACAGCAGGGGAAATGTTTGGGAGCCTGGCTAAAACTGGAAGTGGAGTAACCCAAGCAATCAGCTTGAGAGTTTGGAGGGATGGGTGAAGCCCACCTGACTGATGCATCAGGAGATCCGGAACTGGGTCCAGTATCCAAGTCTCCAGTTGAAGATGGCGAAGAAACAGAAACCATATCGGACAAGGCCAGTAGGGAGCAATGAGGATGAGTTTGCAACCCAGCGACTTTGCTTTCTGAAGTACGTTTGGAATGAGAGGGAAAGATGGAAAGGCATACAGTAGCCCCGGAGGCCAATCGTAAGCAAGTGCATCCCTGGGTGACTGTCCTGGAGGGGGAACTAGGGTGAAGTAGCTGCTGCATTTGTAGTTTAGGTGAGTGGCAAAATGACTGCAGCATGGCTGGCCCTATTTGTGGAAAATCAAGTCTGCAACTTCTTGCTTCAGGGACCACTCGTGAGGCATGAGGATAGCCCTGCTGAGCTTGACCGCTATTACGTTGGATTTTCCAGGAATGCGTGTCAATCAGAGAATGTTGGGAAGACATCGCCCATTGCCATACTCAAAGCGCCTCCCGACACAAGGGATAAGATCTGGTTCTGCCCTGCTTGTTGATGTACCACCATACCACTGACATTCTGTCTGGATTGGAATGATCCCAGCAGGTAGAGAGAGTCTTGAAGTGCTTGCAAAGCCAGAATCACCGCTCATTTCTAGAACACTGATGTGCAAATGGTACTCGTAAGGTTGCCACATTCCCTGGACAGTCCGTCCCAGATAATGCCCCCCCATCCTATCTGGGAAGCATCCGTGGTCACTGTGGCTACCGGACGGGGGTCTAGAAAGGGTCTACCCAGAGTCACCTGGGGGGAGACAAGCCACCATAGTAGGTCCTTTGTGCAAGATCCTGTGATTAAGACCATGTGTGACATTGGCAAATCCTAGAAAGACCATTGAGTGAAAAGCCACTGTAGAATCCGCATGTGGAAGCGAGCTAAGGGAACTAGCATAATTGCTGCAGCCATTGAGCCTAATACTTATAAAAACTTGTCTTGCCTGAACTCTCATCTTCTTTAGGAGAAACGAAGCTTGCTGACGAATGGCTGACACCTTGTCTTGAGGCAGTTTTGCTATCATGAGTCTTGTATCAGAGTCTGCCCCTATAAAGGTAATAGATTGACAAGGCAAAAAGGCAGACTTTTCGTAGTTTATGGTGATGCCCAACTGGGAACAAGTCTGGATTGTGTAGTCCCGTGTTTTGATCAGTTGATGCTCTGTGGTAGCAGCAAAGAGCCAGTCGTCTAGATATGGAAACACCTGGAATTCTAGACGCCTCAGGTGAACCATGACCTCTTCCATACACATGAACACCCTGGGGGCTGTGGTGAGACCAAAGGACAGGGCCCTGAACTGATAATGACTGGCTCCCAGCTGGAAGCGTAGGAATCTCCTGGATTGCCTGTCCATTTTTATATGGTAGTACGCGTCCTGATCTATGGAGCACATCCAATTGCCCTGACCCAGGAAGGAAGAATGGACTGCAGTGTTACCATCCGGAACTTAGTCTTTTTTACCAATTGGTTTAGTTCGCAGAAATTATAAAGGGGTCTCCAGTTCCCGGTCTTTTTTGGAACTAAAAAGAACCTTGAGTAAGTTCCGGATCCGATTTGGTCTGCAGGGACTTCCTGGATGGCTCTTTTTCTAGCAATCTTTGAACCTCTAGGATTGCATGATCCCGAAGACTGAACATCATCTGGGATAGAAAGTTTGTTATTTGGGGGACCGAGAAGAGGGAATTTTGTAACCCCTGGATAGGACTGCTGGAAGGGCCTAGAAAAGAAAGAATCTCTGTTGCCCTGCTGCTGCGAACCCCTTCTGCTGCGAGGGCGGCATCTTCAGTAGTTTCCCCCTCTGCCCCTGTGGAAAAAATTTCCATGCATGTCAGGCGAAGATCCCTGGGATTTTCAGAACCACATTTTTCCACTCTTCTGATCCTTAGGATAGGGTCTAGATGGAGTGGAAAAACTGACTCCTACGGCAGAGAGTCTTGCCATCCTCTTCACACCTGGTGAGAGTCTTTTACCAGACGCCCGAACAAGGACGAGCCATCGAAGGGGTGTTGGTAAATAAAGACTTAAAATGTTCCGCAAATTGACAAAGGCGCATCCAGGAGTGTCTCCGCAAAGCTACTCCGGTACCTGCTGCCCTACTCACTCCATCTGCCACATAAGAAATGAGCCTCATGGATGAGTTAACCACAGAGGTAAAGGTCGCAAGCTGCCTTATCACAACTCCCATCAGCTGTAGGATCTTGCAGGGCATCTCCAAGCTCCTTCAGGAGATCCCCCTGAAGTAGTGTGAAATGAGAAGTAATTCAGCAACCCTAGAGTAAATGTGGCTGAAGAAAACATCCACTTCCCATACCTGTCCATCGTTCGAGACTCTTTGCTCGGTGGATGGACAGATGGAAGTTTCTGCAAGTTCCTTCTTAGAGGTTGCTGTCACCACCATGGCATCAACAGGGACCCCTTTTGAAAGGAAAGACTTCTCTGGTGCAGCAATACATTTTTTTGGTCTCCTTGGAACTGGTTCCATGGTCTCTGTTGTGCTCCACGCCTTTCGACTCACTACAGACAAAACTGGGTCAAAGGCGGAGACACCCAAGAGGTGGAGGGTCGGGAACCAAATCCATCCAGGTAGACAGACTTGTCCTCAGAAAGGGCTAGGGACTTCCAGCCACCCCTCTGGTCTAAGGATTTCCAAGATGTCTGAAAAAGACATCCTCAGAGGGGGGACTGCGGGGATCCTTACAATTCATCCAAGTCTGTATCCTAAGTGATAGACTCAGGGGAGTCAAGATGCTTCCTCTTACATTTCTTCTTCCGAGGGACCTCCTCCGAATGTTCGAGGGAGGTTTCAGAAGAGGTGGGGGTCACCCAGTCGGCCGTCCTGGGGCACAGGTTCCCTACACTTGGGAGGCAGGAGGTGGGACAAAGGCAGGCACAGGCATAGAGGGAGAAGGAGCCAATGGAGCAGAGGGTGGAGCAGTCTCAGGAAACAGCACGCTTATCACATCGGAGGCGCCATGGTCTTGAGTCGTAGGAGCCGCCGGCTCAGAGGCTGATGTAGGAGCAGAGCTCAGCTGCATTGAAGCTCCGAGAAGGACAGTGGGGTCAGAAAAGGGGATCCGATGTCACTTCCCCCTCAGAGCCGGCGAGAGAGCTTCGGCACCCAGACACCTCAGATTGAGATATCGAGGAGATCGGAGCAGTCGGAATAGATAAGGGAGAAGAAACTGGAGCAAACAGTTCCACCACCATGACCTCCATGCACTCTGGCTCCGAACTCAAAGAGAGTCAGAGTTGAAATCTATGGAGAACATGGAAGGGAGGAAGGAGCCAATTCCTTATGGGCTGGGCTCGAAAGTAATTTAGAAAGTGCCTGTGTCTTATGGAGCCCTGTTGACCACTCTCTCCACGTCATGATCAGAAAGCCTGGAGGACCGAGAGGAGTGTGAAGAGGACTGGTTACTGCATGCTCCAGGTTGAAGCAGAGAATACTATGGAGCAGAGCGTACTGGCTCCAAAGGAGGAGACCTTGATCTCTTATGGGTCAAGCCTGGCTCCGAGGACAGAGATGGAGCTGCCGGAGACTTAGCTTTGTCAAAACCAGTGCTGGGAACAGACATTGCCGAAGGCTTTTCAGTGATTTTTGTCTGTTCCGTACTCAGAACGGATGGCTTGGAGCGTTTCTCTGCTACTTTGGCTGGCTGAGGACCCCAAGACAAAGAACCTTGAGGGTTCTTCAGGAGGCCACGTAAAAAGCTCATTTCTTCTCTCCTGCAGGACTCGAACTGAAAGCACGACAGATCAAGCAAGTGTCCTGCAGGTGAACAGCCCCTAAACAATAAACGCAACTCATGTACCCATCCGTAAGGGACATTTTCTGGCAACGAGTCGCATTTAAGCCCCGAGGGTTTTGACTTTAGACATGGTAACCACTAGACAAGGAAAACATTTTTATAGTACCAGAAAAAACAAAGCCATCAACTAACAGCACACCACAAGTAACTGCAACTAGGCTGTAACAGGTAGCCCAACAAAAAGGGAGGACTTCGTGTTTTTTTAAAGGGGAGAACCTCCAACTTAAAAACGGCGACTCCCCCAATAGGAGAGCCTCTAACAAACGTCAATCCCAGAAAGGGTGAGGAAAAAGAACCCTCTAATTTACATGGGCTCTAAGGGGAAATCAAGGCCTGAGGGAAAAACGACGGCCAAAAGAATCACAACAAGCAGAGAAAGGGGTCGTTAGACTAACTGGGAATAGTACATACTAACGAGTCAATACAACCACAAAAATTTAGGAAAAAAGTGATAAATAGAAAAAAAGCGCAAAGTACTTAGCCTGAGCCAGTAGTAGCAATCTCTACGGTGCAAGCGGCAAACGAGATCTGGGTAGCTGCCGCTAGGCATGTTGGGATAAGGGGTAGCCTCGGGCCAGTAAAAGCTCTCGAGCTATAGTAAATGGGCGGAGTCGGAGCTGATCCTTGGCTCCGAACTCAACCAGCAAGAACGAAGGCGAGATGGGACAACATGACATTTTAAGTTTTCCTGGGATGTTAGGAGGGCAAAAGTCGCCAGCACCACCATGGCAAAAAGACCCTTAGAAACTATCATGGTAGTCTATTCAGAGGGTTATTTTGTCACAGCTAGCACAACTGCATAATTCCAATGATATGGACCTAAAGAGAACTTGCAAAAAAGGGTGTCCTTCTGGATAAATTTTATGGTTACACCTCCCACACTGAATGGCATGGATCACACAGTCTCAAACAATGAGGCGCACACACAAGGACAGCCTAGCAAGCAGGCACACTGCCACAAACTGGTGTTGCCGTTTAGTGGAGTCAACTCCTCTTTACCTCACAGAATTTAGCGCATCAGGTCTGTCTGCTCAGCACTCTTCTAGTTCTATATTCATTACTTCACTAATACTCTCCAGCCATCTTAGCCTTTGCAACCCTCCTGTTTTATGACTCAGCAATTTCAGCACCAAATTCTATCTTTGAATTATGTGGCAAGCATCCAAGTTTTACTTTCACAATTTAATCCTCCACTGAGCAATCTAGATTTCTTTAAATACTGACTGATTTGGTCTGCGGCAGAGTCTATGCAATTCTCAAAACACATCTCTGCCACCACAGCACAAAGGAATTATGTACTTATCATAACTTGGAATCTGTGCTACCCAGTGTCATTCATCACGAATGGGTCTTGGACCCTAGCCGACAACTGGACAGATCCAGAGCTCAAGCTCATCCCCATCCCATAATCCCCCGCTGACCTCTAACCCTCAGATCTAGTCTGCTGAACACAGGCAGTCTGCACAGGATGAAAAAAAAAATCCTGAAAACAAACCATTCCAACACTATCAGATCCCCAGAAGAAAGGGGGGGGGGAGTGGGGGAATGCGATGAATGACACTGGATAGTATAGATGGCAAGTACAAAACTCTTTACCCGATATCTGTGTCATTATTCATCACAAATGGGTCAGAATCCCCAGCTACTATGAACCCTGGGTGGCCTCAGGGAAGGATATGCCTCAACACAGAGGAACCAAAGAAAGCCCTGTCCCTACACATCAAAACCAACTTGTAATGCAAAACAAAATCGTTAGGATTAGACCAAGCAGCCACAACACAAATCTCATCCAAGGAAAGTTTAGCCAAAAAGGCCAAAGTAGCAGCCACTGACCTTGTAGGAGTTGGCCTTAACTGGTCTGGATAGCGCCACATGCCTGCCATCATAAATGTAGGAAATACAGTTGGCAATCCATCTGGAAATAGTTACTTTGGAAACTGCGAGGCCGTTTTGAGAAAAGGCCACATAAAAGCTGGTCTGACTTCTGAAATTCCTCAGTCCTTTCCAGAAAGAAACTTAATTACCTATGAACATACTAACAATGCAAGACATATTCTCCTTTGTTATAACGTGCCTATATCAGTTAAATCAAAATGTCTGAAGTTCGAACTTCAAACCACGAACTGCAAAAACATCGAAGTCTTAAAACAGCGAAAAAAATTGCTGTTCCAAGGAACACATACGCAATACAAACACACCAAAACATCAATCCCCACACACACAAAATCCTACACAAAACTGTACATACACTACTACCTATCCACTTATCTTAACCCAAACCGTAACCCTAAGGTCCATCACTATCGCACACTCACCTCACCCGCTCCCCTAACATCCACACAATTGCACACTTACTTGAACCTGACCCGCAACTTCCCACCACAGTCCTGATACTAGCGAAGCCACAGAAACGGCCCATCAAAATTCTTTCCCTGGGAAATAATTTGGTAGACTGCAGCTTCGCGATTACCAGTGTTTGAACATCTGGTATTAGATATTCAGCAGTCTCGATGGACTGCAGCTTCGCGATTACCAGTGTTTGAACATCTGGTATTCGATATTCAGCAGTCTCGACGGACTGATGTTATAATAAATTATGGAACAACACCAGTAGATGTACTAACTGATTTCGGAATAAATGAAGATTTGATCGAAGGGAAGCCCTGTCCTTGTGAAAGACCATGAAAGGGGGTTTAATGCTTAAAGCCTGTAGTTCTGAGACTCTCTTGGTAGAGTTAATAGCCACTAAAAAAACAAACAGTCTTCCAAGACAGGAATTTAAAATCACAAGCTGTGGCCAGTTCAAAGGGCTTTTGCGTCAAGGACTGCAGCACCAAGGTCAAATCCCATGGTGGGGAAGGATCTTTGATAGGTGGTCCAAGAAAAACTCAAAGGCTTTGCACAGTTTAGAAGACAAAGTAGGCTCCTCATTCAAATGGAAATTAGAAATGGCCGCCAACTGTAGCTTATACGTAGAGAAACTAGTCCCATCTTGAAAAAGAGAAGACAGGAACAGTAAAATGTCAGGAACTGGGGCCGAAGGATCCAAATTATGTCTAGCCCAAACAGAATTTCTGGGATGCCAAGATGATGCTCACCAGGGAAGGAAGCCTGGAATGCAAACTGATTACTGGAACTGGAGAAACCATGCAGTTGGCTGAAGAGTCTACAGATTGAGAAGTGGAAGCCCCCAGGGATGGGAAACAAGATCCAGAATGGGATCCAATAACCAGGGAGGATACTTCAGATAAGACCGAAGGGAAAACCACGCCTGACTAGGCCAAAAGGGGGGCAATGAGGAAGACAGGTGTCTTAAGGCAGTGAGCTTTCTGTAAGACCCTGGGTACGAGAGGAGTGGGAGGGTAAGCATAGAGAAGCCCCGGCGGCCAATCGTGAATCAGTGTCCCTGTGCGACTTCCCTGCTGTAAGGATCTGGGCAAAATAACTGCTGCATTTGTGGTTGACTGGGGAAGCAAAGAGACTGCAGCATGGCTGACCCCAAATGTCAAAAATCTGACTTGCCACTGATGGATTCAGGGACCACTCATGGAGACTCAAGACAGAGCTGCTGAGTTTGTCGGCCAGCATGCTGCAGCTGCTGGGAATGGGAGTTGTAAAAAGAAAGTGACTGGAGGACATCACCCATTCCCACGCTCTCATGGCCTCTGCAGAGAGGATAAGACAGTGTTCCCCTTTTTTGTTGATGTACCACTGTGGGAGACCACATGCCTTGAACCGTCCTGCTCTGAAAATGCCCCCCCCCCCATCCCAGCAGTTGAGTAAAGAGTTTAAGTGCTTCTGCTTCCAAGTCTTTAAGAACACTTTTGGGGGGGGGGGGGTATCAGACTGGGAGATAGCCCTACAGGCCTCCTACTGTGCTGACTGGCCCTGTCTGACAGAAGAATGAGAAACAAGAAGCTGACAAGCTGGGGTTCAGACGCAGACCTTGAAGACCGCACCTTTTCCCTTGGCATCAAAAGTACCCGATGTAAAGCCTTGAAAGAAGCAGCCACCAGTTCCATAGGCTCTTCCTAAACTCAGAACCAATAGGCCCGGACCCATAGGCTGATCTCCGCACCAAGTTATCTAGCGGTGAAAGGAAGAGAATGACATTTCAGAGTCAGCCCCCCCCCCCCAAGCCTCAACACTGACACTTTGGCTCAGAGTCTTCTGGATCTGAACCCATCGGACCCAAAAGAAGGGAACCAGTCAGTGAAGTTATCTGAACCATCAGCTCCAACAAAGGTGATCCAGGGCTGGTAAGGCCCAAAGCTACTGGCACCAACGGGTGAACCCGTACTGGGGAGAAATAAAACACAGGTGAACCAGCACTCAGTATGTTCCCAAAGGATTGTACCGAGAGAACCCCAAGCTGTATCTGCTCCCGGAAATATTCTCAGAATACCACTGACGTTCTGTTCATTCAAATTCAAAGATCAGGAAGAAAATATTACCGATGGTAGTCTGGAGCAACACTTTTCCTGAACTGGAGAATGAAGTCAGGGGCTGACTGGTTCCAATGACAACCAGGGCAGACAGACTGTTGGCTCAGACAGCTTTGGTAATTCCGGATCACATTCTGAACACAAGTATGGATCCTGAGACCTATTATGGGACTTCTCGCAATTTCCCTTTCTTTTGACTTTTCTACATCTGCTTTCTCCCTAGGTTGCTTGTCCTTGGTTTTAAATGTGGAAGACCTTGTTTGGGAAGGAAGGTGTCCCTTGACCGTTTTTTCACATCTGGTTTGTAAAGCTAGAGCACTAAAGGAACAACACGTTTAACATGCTGTATCTAATGAGCTGCTCATAAACAATATATGCAGATGGATGTCCTAGAAAAACCTAGGTAACCATTTTCCAAAACAGACTTGCTATACCTGTACTAAACACCCACAATAATAAAAACCCACTTAAGATACTGCAGAAATTTAATAAACGAGAATAAAAACACTCAGTAAGGGGAGGAGACAAAAGCACCATAATGGATACGAGATAGTGGAGCTCTCAGTAGCATAACTGAATACTTCAGGCAGCAAATGAGATCTGGGATAGTAGGGTGGAGGCCAGGGACTTAAAGGCTGGGGAAGAGTCAGAGCCTTGGAACCAAAAAGCTTCAGTTTTAATGCAGGCAACCCACAGTTGAATTGGATGAAAAAACAGACAGCACTGGATCTTTGAAAGTGACCATGCAGGGACAGCTTGTTCCACAGGTGTACAACATGCTAGAATAGGTACCTCACCCAATAAACCCTATCCATTTGCTGAAGTGGGCTTAGAATGGGGAGTATAACTAAAGGCATTAGCATGGGACAACCACCTGCAAAATTGTTTCGGCACTAGCTGCCTTTTCCTCAAAATTTATTAAATAGTCTAGCATCTAGCTTAAACTATGAAACCACTTTAGGTCATGAACGGTACTATTTGTTCTCAAAAAACTATGTCCTTATAAACAAGAGAGGAAGGACCGACTCACCATAAGAGCACGTAACTCAAGAAATGAGTAATGAGAAAGTCTAAGTTAGGAACCTCAAAATTAGTGCGATGAGCTTTTTCAAATGGAGACAGTTTCTCAAGCACAAAGTTCAGATCCCAAGGAGCAGCCATCTGTTTTCTATGTGGACAAAAACATAACACCTCTTTCAAACTGCTTAACTTCATAACTTCAGCATTAAAAAAAAAAACAAAAAAAAAAAAAAGGGGGGGGGGGGATCCAAGGACAGACTAGCTTAAAATGCCAATAAATGTACCTTGACGGAAGAATATGCAAAGCGATGGGACAACAACTCAAAACCATGCACTACCACAACTTTTTTGAGCTTCTGGATATCTACAAACCTGGGCAGCAGTGGAAAGGGTGAAGAAAAGCACACAAATATCACAGTCCACAGAACGAAGAAAAAACAAAACACAGTCTTCTATGCTTATTGGCAAGGAGTCCTGCAGCAGAATTTCTCTCGAGTAAATCTAGTTTACCATTTGTCAGAACAATGTGCTCTCCACAACTGGATAAATTCACAGAGGATCCCAGGATGAAGTTTCCATTTGTAGGGTCTATCCTAGCCCCAGAAAGGGTGAAGAAACTATGGCTGAACATGAAAAGGCATCCAGCATACCCAGAGAGGTTCAACACATGTGCCTGATCAATTTATTTTTTCTGAAGCTCAGGCCAAGCTGTATGGAACAAGTTCTGAAGTAGGGGTGTCACAAGGCTAATGCTGTTTACAAAAGATCATATCAAGCAGAAAGGTGTATTTTAAGAGCTTGCAGGCTTTGTCAGGAGTACTGCAATCCCTCACAGTAAGCACACAAACGGGTTCAGTGACATTCCATGTCTCAGTATATGCAGTATTCACCCATGGCAAAGCAAGGGTATGCTTCTTCTGTTCCCCAAGTGCTGCCACTACATCACAATCACAGCATCCAAAAGAAGCGTCCCCCAGTAAACCCATACCTTTCTAACAGAAATACATGCCTATATCATTTGAGACACATTCCTTCATATTTTTACAAAGAATACTGATCAGGATAAAAAGGTCCAAATTGACCTGGGACTGATGTACGTCACTCGTGTCCTCTTGTCAACTGGTACCATTACAGCCAAATGCCACAGGTTGTATTTCCATATGCCAACATCTTAACATTGCTGAAACTGGGCTCGTTGGGTACCCAACGATTTATAATTCCTGGTCCCACAGGACTTAAAGGAGTTTTAACTTTGTTTGCGGCAGCCTGCTTTGTTTGTGTGTGGGTAACCTGGCTTGCGAAGCCCTTTCAAGGTCAAAGATAGACAAAAGAAAAACTGAACAAACTACACATAACTTTACAATCTACAAGTCAATGCTACACCTGTCCAGACAGTACTTGTCACAGGCATCAAGATAGACATCCTTGTACAGATTCCACCACCTTAACAGAATATATACAGACGTACTGAAATACTTACATGCTGGTGACACTTATGTACGTATATTACGTTACCGCGACATCTTTTGTATATTTTTTTTTTTTAGTACACTAACCAGCAGAGTGACTTCATTCACCAACACAACTATACATTCAGTGTTTGCACATCCTAAATATGCAGGAAATTTTCACCTTTGTTAGGCTGGGAAAAAGACAGGCATATAGTCCATCTATGAGGCTACTTTGGGTACAAAAGGAAAAGCTTGGTACAAGATAAACCCTGTCTATGTAAAATAAAAGCACAGCTGTCTGAAATTTAGAAATTCTCTGGTGGCTCAACTGCCAACTTGAGGCAAACATCAAAAGCTGCAATCCCCCTACCAGGGCCATACATAGTGCAGATAGGCCATCAGATACCACAATCTCATAGCTCAATGCTGGTAGCCTTGACAACAACCCTAAGATCATGGGCAGTTTAACAAGAATCTGGAAAACCAACAGGAAGAAAATATAAACAAGAGCCCCTTGTCTGTCACAGACACTATTAGGCTGTGCACAACAAGCGAAAATGAATGGATTTGTCCTAGAAATCTCATAAGAACATTTTAAGCAGTGCAGAGATATTGCCATTTGACATTAGGATGGAATTTAAGCATGAATTACCTTTACAAAACTGAAAGAGTGTAGATTTCACAAAACAAAAAAGTGTAGCTTTCAAGTCTCTTCAGAGCAAGATCAAATGCATAACACTGGTGTGACTTGCAGAATGCTTCTGTGTAAACATGAGACATTTTCTTAGCTTTAAAGCATTACAGTTTTCACTGAAATTCAACATGCAGCTGCTCGTGACTGTAGAAGCTCAGACAGTGTTTTACAGACATGCCAATGATATTCCCTGAACTTTACTGGTTAAGTGTGGAACCATCTTTGGAAATTAAAAATTTTAAAATACAAAACAGCAAAAATAGCCAGTACTGTGGGGACAAGTCAACTGAAAGCATTCAGTAGTTTACATGCAGCAAGTCTAACAGTGACCCTACAGCCCTTACAAGCCCAGACAAATTTTCCATGACTAGCACCCATCACCCCTGACCAAGAGAGACAGTGGATGGATAAAAGTAGTTATGTACACGTACCATCAATGTAGAGGTTAGTGTATTCACTGTTACAGTCATCACACTTAGGTTATCCTGCCTGTAGGTAGCCCTCAGTCAGCCTGAATACCAGAGACTTAGTATTTCACCATTGGATGCGGTCGCTTCTTCCTTGACGTCAGGTCATCAGGGGTATAAAAACAGGCAGCTGATACCATAACATCAGTTTTTCTTGCCCCAAATGTCAGGAGTCCCCAAATAGAGAGCTAGGATACAGTGGGGAATACACCACCTGTAAAAAGTAAATGCCAATACCTGTAGGAATAGCCATAGAGAGAGAGAGGAGAGAGAAAACCAGGGGTGCTGGATGGAGGGAAAGCAGGACTGCAACAGTGAATACACTAACATCTACATTTATGGTAAGTGTACACAACTGTACTATGTTCTTCGTATTTCACTGTTGCAGTCATCACACTTGGGTTGATTTCCAAAGCTGAGGAAGGGTGGAGACAGTCAAGAAGAGTTAGGGCTGGCTAGTATGCCTTGCAGGACTGCTGTAGCAAAAACCTGCCCTGGATTTGGAAAAGACAGGCAGGTGGTAATGCTTGGTGAAGGTGTGTACAGAACTTCAGGTAGCCGCTTCCAGGATGTCCCTGGTAGGGATTCCCATGAGAAATGCTGAAGATGTAAATGCAGCCCCAGTGGAATGTGTTCTGACCCCCGGAGGGATTGGTTTTCCATGGTGCTTGTAGAATAAATGGATGCAGTGCTATCAATTTGAAAACTGTTTTGTAATGGCCTTGCCCTCTGCCCCTGCTGCAAAGCCGACTAGCAACTGGTCAAATTTTCTGAAAGGTTTAGTCCTATCAAGGTAGAATCTGAGCTGTCTGTGCAAGTCCAAAGAGTGCAGTATCCTTTCCCCTTTATTTTGAGGATTAGGGAAGAAGGTTGGCAAATGGATGGATTGGATGAGAGATGCACTGGACAACACTTTAGGCATAAAAGAAGGGTTAGTCCTGAGGGAAACCCTGTCAGTATGGAAAATAATGAAGGGTTCCACTGCCATCAGTGCTTACAGCTCAGACACTCTTCTAGCTGAAGTGATGGCCAGAAGCACATCCGTTTTCCAAGAGGAATTTAACTGCTGAAGCAACAAGCTTCAAAAGGGAGAAGCGTGAGCTTTTCCAGGACAAAGTTAAGGTCCCAAGCAGGGGTGGGTGCTCTCCTTGGTGTTCTTAAGTTGTCTGCCTCTCTCAGGAACTGTTTGATGACAGCATGAGAGAAAAGGGGTGGCTCAGCATTGTAATGAGCCGATATGGCAGAGGCATGGATCTTAATGGAGAAGGATAGGCCTCTGTGGAGTAGTTCTGCTAGGTAGTCCAGGATTAGAGGTAAGGAGGGCAGTGCTGTCTCCTTTCCTTTAGAATGAATCCAAGAGCAATACCTTTTCCACTTCTCAGCATAGCATTTCCTTGTACTGGGCCTTCTGGCTTAAAGGATGACGCCCAGCACCTGTTTGCTTAGGGTTGCTGGTGTACTATTTTAAGGAATGAGCCGGCTGCAAGATTTAAGGTAGGTCTAGGAGATTAATGCTCAAGTCGTCTGCCAGTGAGTTTTGTTTGCCTGGCAGGAATTGAGCTTGCAGATGAACTTGGTTGTCCAAGGCCGTGTTCCACAGGGCCATGGCTAACCTGCAGAGTGGGTAAGAAGGGGTTCCCCCTCCGCTTGATGTACCACATAACTGTGGTGTTCTGTTTTTTTATCAGCAGGAGTAGGTGTCTGAAAACGGTCAGGGCATTCTCTATAGGTGCAGATGAATTTAACTTTGGATCCAGTGGCCCTGAATACATTTGCCAGCCATGTGAGCCCCCCCATGCATAGTCTGATGACTCTGTGGTCAGGGTCTGGGTGGCATGGGGTTGAGTAAAAGGCGACCCCTTGTTGTGGTTGCATGCTTCTGCCCACCAAAGGAACTCTGTCCTTGGACAAGGTAGGATAGGAATGACTTAAGTCTTTGGTGACAACATTCTCAGGACCCAAGTACCATTGAAGTTTCCTCATATGCAGTCTTGCATATGGAATTAGCAGTATACACAAGGCCATGAACCCTAGGGCTTGCAGTATTTTTCTTGCAGATAGCTGGGTTCATTTGGATGAAGCAGTCTGTCAGATAGACCTGTTTTTCTTAAGTGAGGAATGCCATCTGGGAAGTTGTGTCCAAGCTTGCTCCCAGGAATACAAATCTTTTGACTGGGTACCAGTTGCACTTTCTTTTCATTGATGGTGTAACCCCAATGAAGTGAGAAGGCTTTTTACAAATGCCAGGTGCCGAAGCTGCAATTCCTAGCTGTCCGCCTGAATCAGGCAGTCGTCCAAGTACAGGTAAATCTGGATATTTCTCTGCCTGCAGTATGCAATGGCTGGAGCCAGGCATTTGGCGAATACCCTTGGCACAATAGATAAGCCAAAGGGAAGTGCAGAGAACTGGTAGTGCATAGACCCTGCCCTGAAACGTAGATACTTCCTGCATGACTCCATTATGGGTGCGTGCAGATAGGCTTCTTTTAAGCATAAGGTGACTAACCAGGCATCCTTGGCCAACATAGGGAGAAGCTGTTTCAGGGTAAGCATCTTGAATTTTGGTACCACCAGGAAGGTGTTGAGAATTGAAAGATCCAGGATTGGGTGCCAAGAGCCCTCTTTCCTGGGTACCAGAAGAGTCTGGAGTAGAATCCTTAACCCCTGTGTTCTACTGGAACAGGTTGAATAGCTGATATTGAGCAGGGAAAGTACTTGGGTTTGAGCCTCTGCCCACTGGTTTGGAGAAAGGTCTGGAAACCCGCTTGGGGTTGGCAATGAATGAAAATAAAATTTGTACCCCTGGGATACAATGTTGAGGACCCATTGGCCCTGAGTGATGGAAATCCAGTTTTTGCATGAAGGGCAAGTTTCCCTTTTAGGGGCACAAGCAATTGGGCAGGGCTAGGAAACAGAGTGAAGAAGTCATTTTGAGTTTTTTCCATAAGGAGGTGGCTTACCAATCCCTGCTTTAGGGGTGGGGCACTCCACTGCTTAGATCTCTGCAAACCCTGAGACTGTAGTCTGGGTGGTCCGTCTCCCCTGGGTCTCGTTTGGGAAGGCCTGGAAAGGACCAGTGTTTTGAAGGGCAATGCCTACTGACTCTAGGGGTTGCACTTGTAGGAATTATTTAACAGTCTGCATAAATTTAGCTTTTTCTTTCATCTTTTTAAGAACCTCTTCTGCGTTGGTGCCAAACATTCCTTATTCAAGGGAGCGTCTAGTAATTTCGATATGACATGATCTGGCAAGGTCTGCTCCTTCAGCCAAGCATGTCTTCAAAGTACAGAGCCAGTGACTGCTGCCCTGCAAGATGCTTCTAGAGCATCAAATCCAAACTGCAAAGTATGCTTACTAACTTGGTTTGCAGAGTGCATATGTTCCTGCAATTTTTTATTTTCTGCACAATCTGGAAAAGTTACCACTTTTTGTTTAATAAGTTCCATAATATGTTGCTGGTATTTCAGCATGTGAAACTGTCAATTCAATACCCTGACAGCAAGAGTTGCAGAGGTACATACCTTCTTACCCAATCTGTCCAAAGCTCTGGAATCCCTGTCCGAAGGGGTGGGATTTTTGGCTGTAATAGCCTTAATACCTTTAGACCCCTGGGAAATTCTCTGGGTCAGCAGTAGGATTCTTTAAAAGAAACTTGTGAGTATCAGGTACTCTGTGGTATCAGTCTGGTTTCCCAGGGGCAGGAGGTAAAGTGTCTGGAGTAAGACTGGATTCCATGAAAACATCAGCTGCAACATCCAGGACAGGGGTACAGCTAAAGGCCTGTGTTGAGGCAAATTCTCAGAGTCTCTTTTTGGACTGATTAAGTATGCAAGGTTTCACCAAAAGAAAAATCCTCTGGAGGGGAGGCAGAGGGAATGATTCCTCTGCATCTGAATCCTCATAGGTGGATAAGGGCATGTCTTCATAATCAGAAAGGTCAGACTCATCGGACTAGCTTAAAAGCGTCGTCGGCAGTTTTGGACCTATGCGGTCTTTATCCTTACTTTTTTTCAGAAGATCGGTAGTCGGATGGCTTACCAAAGCCATTTGAGAATACGGAGAAGGAGAGCGAAAGAATTTAGCAACAGAGCCCGACGACAAATGGTTCGGGCATTAAACAAGGCACAAACCCGACAGCGAGGGTCATTGTGGTCTGGGCCTAAACAGGTGACGCAGTAAGAATGAAAATCTGAAGTATTTGCTTTCCACAGCCAAGACTATTAACATTTTCTGACATCGGTTAAAGCAAGAAAAAAAAAATCCCCAACAGGGTACTTGGCTTTAGAAGACTTCAGGATTATTCAACTCGAAAAAGAAAAATTCAGATAACAACTGACTGGCACTTGCGAACTGCTTCGGGCTCTTCCTCGGCAAGGACGACTGATATAATGGGGTTGGCTGCCTGTTTTTATACCCCTGACAACCTGACGTCAAGGAAGAAGCGACAGCATCTGGCGCAGAAATATTAAGTCTCTGGTATTCAGGCCGACTGAGGGCTACCTGCAGGCAGATAACCCAAGTGTGATGACTGCAACAGTGAAACACTAAGAACATCTGTAAATTCACCCTAGGGGTTCCACCAATCGTCTAGACTGCATTTGAAGAGGGCCAATGAGGTGGCTCTGTTCGACAAACCAGGAGTCTATTCCAAAAGTGTGGCAACCTCTGGGACTCATGTGTCCCTCCAGCAGGTTCTATTAACATCAAATACCAGGTTAAGGTCATTAGAGTGAGTAACCAGTGTACAGTTTGACTTACAGATATGCAGCATTTCCAATAAAGCAGGATCAAAGATCACCTCATATGCAAGACAAAAATCGCCAAGTGACAGTGATTTCAGACTATCCACATAGGGTAGATGCTATAGACCTTGACATTTTCCTTGTGAGGAACCTTTATGGTCTCTCCAATTGCTTCAGGTGCTTGGAAAGGTACATACCAAAAGGGGCACTGTACACAATTATTGGCTCGATGAGGGGACAGTATAGGGATGGTATAACTTTCTGGAGGCAATGCCCCTCCTTATAAGAGTAAATGCCCTTCTTACCACTGTGGAGACAGGTGATCAAAGGTAAAGTTGCTGTCATACCCATGTGCCCAGGTCTCTCACCACTGAAGTGCATATGTAGTGTTATTGACGGGGTAGTTAACAGGAACACTGCTCTTACTGAAAGGGATGATAAACAATGCAAAAAAAATTTTAGGTACATGACTTTGGCACCAGTCATTTGCTTGGGTAAGATCCTCTTGTAGGATGTTGACAGTTTTGGAGACTATAACCACTCCCAGTTTACAGGCATCAGCAAACTGTCAGCCACAGACCTTTAGTTTTAGCTTGCACTTCAGAAAAACAGTTTCCAAACAGAAGTTCCAGGACTGATCCCTGTGGACCACCACTGGTTACAGATCTGCGGCTGGAGGTGGATTCCACCATTCTGACTATATGGCTTCTATCAGTGAGACAGTCAGCAACCCATCTAATGATAGATGGGTTGATACCAGGCTGAGCTTGTCAACGATGCCAAAGTGGGGGATAGTGTCAAAAGTCTTGATCCCTGTGGACCACCACTGGTTACAGATCTGCTGCTGGAGGTGGATTCCACCATTCTGACTATATGGCTTCTATCAGTGAGGCAGTCAGCAACCCATCTAATGATAGATGGGTTGATACCAGGCTGAGCTCGTCAACGATGCCCGAGTGGGGGATAGTGTCAAAAGTCTTGACTAATCCTGAGTAGGCTGTATGCACAGATTTCCCCTCATCAAGAGCCTTGGTGACCGTTTCAAAGTTCACCAGTTTAACAAGCATGATCTTCCTCTGACAAATCCAAACCGAGTAGGGCCAAGTGTTTATATCTTTGTTAAAGTCCATGACAATTCTCTCCATGGCCTTGCAAATACGGCCGGTCAGGCTAATAGGTCTATAGTTCCCAGGGTCAGTGAAAGCACCACCTTTGTGGAAGGGGATAACGGCAGCCTTTTTCCACTCCACTGGAATGAGGCCAGTACTTGGACTATGTACCCAATGGCACTGCTAATTCTTGTTTGAGCCCGTGTAGACCGCAGCCTGGGAAGTTATCAGGTCCCATGGACGACATGTTTTTAACCTTAGAGAAGGAGTTCACTACCTGCTCTTTAGAGATGCAAGGAAGAAAATGGAAGGGATGTCTGGGAGGCAAGTGTGGCAGGGACAGGGTTTTCGCAGAACCGGTCAGCTAACAGGTTAGCAATGTCTACAGGCTTGGTATATGTGGTATCAAACTACGAGTTCAGCACAAATCTGGGCCTTTCCTTTTAGGTTACAGGTGTAACTAAAGAACGCCTTACGGATGTTCTTAGTTGAGGAAGCTAATTTGGATTCATAGTTTGCTTTGGAGGACTTCACAAGACATTTTATTGGCTTGTTTAAGCTGAAGAGGGAGTGTTTCCAGTTTAGGGCTCGCTCACTCTGACTCTTAGCAATTTCTTCCTCTTACTGTAAAGCCTGTTAATGGCAATTGTCCACAAGACAGGTCTGTTCTTCCTTGAGGAGACTGTTTTGGTCCCATCAGGTATGGCCAAGTCAGTGAAGTTGTTCAGGTATCTGTATAAAGCATTTGAGTAGAACTTGGCACAGATGCCAATTACATCTGTGGGGGAAGTGCAGTGGAAGCTATTTAGGTTCATACTAGGCTATCTGCCCTAGAGCATTTATAAGCCTAGCCAGAGTGTGTTTGGCTTTCGCCACCCATTTTAAATTAATTTTGCTATGCCCTTTTTCGAGGTTAGTATACTGTGCCTATGTCTGTAACAGAGACACAGAAGTGATACCCGGGGTAAACCTACAATCTCCCATCCACTAATCAAGATTTCTCTTGGAGTCAATGAGGGACTCTGCCTAACCTGGACTGGGATTTTATTCCAGAGTGAAGGGAGCCTCTGGGTTATGAATCTGTCCCTCCAGCATGTCCTATTTATTTCAGTGCTGAGGTTCAACTCTCTCGAGCACGTGGCTCGATGGGATTTGGATTTTCTGAGGTGCAGCATGTCCATTAATTCCAGGTTGGACATAGCTTTATACGTCAGGCACAGATCGCCTCTGAGCAGGCGGTATGCCACTGAGTAGAGCTGGGGTTTCTTTAACTGGGCAGCATATGGCATCTGTTTGAGCCCTTTGATCCTCTTGGTGAGGTACTTTTGGGGTCTTTCCAGTTGCTGCAGGTGTCTGGTAAGGTACATCCCAAAAGGGGCATTGTACTCGATTATGGGCCTGACGAGGGGTGAGTAAAGAGGCATGATGACCTCCCCTGATCTAGATGTGAATCCCTTCATGATTAGGTGGGCTATATAAAATGTTTTTCTAACCACTTTGGTCACGTGGCTGTCAAATGAGAGATTGCTATCAACTTGGGTCCCCAGGTCCCCAATTACTTCTTCTGTACTTAATGGATTACCACCTATGTGGTAATTTGTGGGCACTTTGTTTTTGCCAAAGGGGATGACTATACACTTTTTGGCGTTTAGCTTGAGGCCATGGCTCTGGCACCAGTTGTCTGCTTCTATGAGGCCCTTTTGGAGGATGCTTGTGTCGGCTGGAGAGTCGATTTATGGTGCCCAGTTTGCATTTATACCATCCCATAAGAGGTTATAATTTGCTTTGTAGTTTAGTTGGTAATGGGGGGAAGGGTGCGATAAGTTACTTCGAATGAGACTAATTTGTGGTCTGATAATCACCAGGGAAGACCTCACAGTTGGGTGCTACATTGGTTCCCCATATTGGTAAGCACCAGATCCAGGATGTTGGCACCACTTGTGGTGGTGTCAACTAGCTGGCCAGGGCACTGGAGTTAGTAAAGTCAAGGACCCTTTTAACAAGTGAATTTGTGCATGAGTAATTTCCCCAGTCAATGGATGGGTAGTTAAAGTCACCAAAAACCATGGTGTTCAGATGAATCTTGATAGACTCAAGTAGCCAAATAGGCAGAGTGGGTGCCCTGATTCATGGAGGAGGTCCTGTAGCCAGCAATAACTTGAATAGGTGTCTAACCAGTAGTTAATCGCACCTGAAGTACCTCCAGGGAATCATGCTGTCTAACCAATCTGGAGGTGTATTTATCTTTAATGAATACTGACACACGGCCTCCTTTAGCTTTCATGCCTTCACTTTGTGGTCTGAACGTGTGGAAAAAGGTGTAGCCAGATATGGCTGTGGTGCTCTCCACACCCTTGAACCAGGTCTCAGTGACTGCACAAATGTTTAATGTCTTCAAATGCGAGAACGGCTTCCAGTGAATGCAGTTTCATGTTAATACTCCTAGCATTTAGCACAAAACATTGAGGTTGTTTTTAGATGGAGTTCTTATGTCAGGAATTTTGTCCTTGATACACTGCCTAAAAAAAAGGCACCATGGCAGTGGCAAGAGCCTTGGCCAGTAGCTGAAATCCAAGGAGTGACAGATGGAAGACCATTTCTGGTAAAGCATTAAGGTCTGTCGATCATGCCATCCCAGGCTGACAGATGCTGTATCCCCTTGGAATGACAACAGAGAGTAAGCCAATTACTGAAGTATATAATTTTTCTCTTTGTATTGTGACATCACCCTAGGTGAAGGTAAAATGCTGCTTAAGGCTAGAGACATGCCAGCCTGAGGCACATAGCCCGAGAGCTCAATCAGATCTCTCTTCATATAGTCCAGGAGGTATGTCTCAAGTAATTCAAACCAAAATGAACTAGGACAATCACAACAGTACCTCTTGTTGAGAGGCTTGAGTGTATGTGTGATATGGTGGACCCTGGCACCTTACAGACAGCTAGCCATGACCTTCTCCTTATCCAGTCTGGTGAGAGGGACATCTGTGTGTTCTACGATGTAATCACCTATGACTAATGTTTTGCCTTAAGGCCTTTACAGGTGAGACACTGGTATGTGAGCTATTACATGTATTGTGTTCTGCAGAGGAAGTATTGTGTGTAGTGTGCTTGTGTTTGGGAAGTCTCTGGGGTTTAGGTATGTTTCAGCAGAGGACCTCCAAATATGTAGGTGTGTGTGATGGGGGTTTGGGTGGAGTAGGAGGTGAGGTGTGCATGCTGACAACCCGCTCACTGTCATATGTACTGACCGGTGTGTGAGATCATGGATTCAAAGTTCTTAATATAGATGCATCTCTCACATTGAGTTGGTGTGGTCTAGCAGCACAGGGTTGTCAGTGAACATGAGGCAGTTACTACACGGTCTCAGGATGCCCATGTCAACCAAGTGGGCTGGAGAAACTGTGGGGAAAACGTACATCCATAGTGTTAGGCAAATTTATATAGTCAGGAAGAGAGGTCTCACATAGGGCTAGTAGATAAGAGGTGTATTGGTACCTCTGAGGCTAGGCTTAGTATTCTACCCAACAGTAGAGCTGAGCTGTGAAAAACCTCTGGAGGACCACAAGCAAAGTGCTAAGGGAAAATTTAACAAGCAAAACATTTGCTATTAACCACCAACGGTAACTACAGCTACGCAGTAGTGCACAATGGTGGGCTGCACAAGAGAAAGCGCAGACGCAGGGCTTGCATAAAACAAGAAATAACCCTTTTAACTCAAAGTAGCCAATAAGGATGCACCCTGAGCTCTAGTCCAATCACTTTCGATTTAGTGGAACCCAGACAGCACTCTCCTCCCACAAGGGTGCAGAAAGGCCTTCAACAAAGATGGCTCGAATTTGATGGTCAGGAGTTACAAAACAGACCCAGAAACAGGAAGCCTGGACCTAGGCTATGCTACAGCTGAACTAGTAAAGTGTACAGTAAAATGTGGCAAAAAAACAGTTCTGGCAATTCAAAAACAAACAGCAGAATGCAAATACAAATTAAAGTGCAATACAAGACCAGAAACAGGCACTTAGTTGAAATCAACGGATGCCTCATATATTTCAGTATCTCAGTGAAGAGCTGGTTAAGTGCTCACGTGATAAGACTGTCTAGATTGCATAAAACTGAATCTAGCCTATTCTAAAATTGCAGAGATATTTGAAATTTAAAAGTACTTAAAAATCAGGAGTCACGACAGCAAAGGAAAAAATAAATAAATAATAAAAAAAAAACGTATAAAGCAGCAATTCAGTAAAACAATGTTCCCAATATAATCATGCTACTAACAAGCAGTAATAAGAGGCAGTATAAATGCAATTGAACACTTAAACAGCAACAAAAGCAAAATAAAGTATTAAAGTAGGAAAAAAAATAGTATAAATTCAATAAAAAAGTAGTAAAAGCAGCTTAACATAGTGGATTCTCTTCTGTTTCCTCCCTACTTGAGGGAAAAAAAATTACAACGTTAAGAAGCCTTCCTAAATAATCTCACTATACTCAGTAGAATAAGCTGATGTTATGGGACTGGGAAAAGTGTCCGATAAATTTATAATAGGAGGGGGGGGCAAAGCAAAAGCCACAAAGTTATGAGAACACAACAGGACAGGTGGGAAGGAAAATCAAATGCAGCCAGCCAGACTAAGTGTTCAGAAGTAAGCCAGAGACCTGCTTAACACACAACTAGGTTAGAAAGTTAAACCATCCAACACTAATCATGGCCAATATGTAATACCACCCATTCTGAATCCAACGAAAACTCAAACATCCTAGCGGACAAGCTTAGTGTAAAATGCTTCCCTGAGTAATCTCACTGACAGCATTATGGAACAAGTCTTGGCAATGAACCAACCACAGACATTGAAAATAGAGACACAGCACACAATATATCATACAAGAACTATCAGACCTCTTAAAATAAGTACTGCAACAGGCTGTCCCCCAAACCCTACAGTAAAGCTACTATATACTATACTACAAGAAAGGGGAACCATAAACCCCTTATTCTCACCAGCCTTGATTTTTCTAAAGCAATGGAATGCATTTCTGACCTCAGATCTACAGACACTACATCTTAGTCTGGACCCACATTATTTTAGCTTTGGTAGAAGATGTTTATGCCTTGTTCAACCAATAAAAAAAAGTCTGAATGGGCAGCTCAAGCAATTGGTGGTTATGTAATGCACACAGCACACTTGGACTTGGCCAAGGTATTCAATACTACCCCCCTCCCCCACACACAATCAGAGCCAAATTGGCGACCCTAACCAATCTGTGTGTAATAAGGTAAATAAATGGCTTCCAGAATTGCAGGTGCCATCTCGCTAAGTAAACTGAGCTGGGCCTCTAAAGGCTTGGTGCTGGGTAATCGGCTTAACATCTCTGATTTGCACACTAATACCACAGATCTCCAATTGGAACATTCACAGATTGTAAACTAAGTGCTGTTCTTCAAAGCATGCCAATGTGAAGGTACTCCAGGACTGCCAGACTATACGCACAACTGGTTTGAGAACAACAGGCTTAAACCTAATGAAAAAATAAAGTACAGTTCACCTTGATAAAATATCATACATCACACAACCCTTAATGGCAACAGCAACCGGGTACTCCAAGGAACCAGAACTTGTAGCCACAAAGCGTTTAACTTTCGTCTAAGCTGCAAGATAAACTGCTGTTGTAAAAAAAAAAAAAAAAAAAAAAAAAAATCCGACAGGTTTGGCGCTTTCATCTTTCAAGTGAATGACATAATAGGAACCATTGCATTTAGAGCAGCTAGGCTTTTGTATCCAAAACCACACCCTTAATTGAAAACAAATCATGAAACCAAGTCCTGCATTTAAAGCTACATACTCAGATAACATTCACCTTGATAAATACATGTAATAAATGGTTACAAAATAACACATCATGAATAAATGAGTAAAAATATGCATATATGCAAACTGTGCTTGCAGTGATCTTGTACATCACACCCTCTTTTTAAAAGGGTTTAACTGTGCCCTCGTGTAGGGCTAACATTGAGCACACAATTTTAGACTTTAAGCTCTTTACGAAAAAATTAAATCTTGTTATTTTAGGGGACCCCTTGTGTTAGACCAGATAAACGTGTTGTTCTCAGCAGGAACATTTTGTGAATACAGCAACAATGGCACAGAACAAGCAAATTTGAGATCTTATATTAAACGACATGGAGAAACTGGAAAAACCACTTTCCAGCATCTCAGTTAGGTATGGTAAAATCTGAGGAATATTTGGTACCTGCGTGTCAATGCCTTGCTCCTGGTACTGGGCCTCATGGCCTCCAGGATAACATCCATAACAGCTTTTGAAAGAGAAGTGTTCTCAATGGCTACATTACTCGCCATGCTGCCAGATTTAGGGTCCTGAGTTGGCTGTGCAGGATCTGATTGTTTTGTTGGGTCAGTAAGTGAGAGGTTTGAGGCAATGTCCATGCTGGACTGTGAGACAAGTTCTTTAGGACTGGGTACCAGTGCTGGCGCGGCCAGTCTGGGACAATCAGTATAATGTTTGGCTTCTCTTGTCTGACCTTTAGGAGTACCTTGGGAAGGAGAGGCAGTGGAGGAAAGGCATATACTGTTAGGTTTTTCCAGCTGAAGGATAGAGCATCCACTTTCCATGCTCGTTTGTGATTAAGTCCTTGTGCAAAATCTCTGTAATTGGTCATTGTGAGGGGAGGCAAATAGATCTATGTCTGGGCACCCCCATTTTCTTGCTATCATGCTAAAGACTTGAGGATCCAGTTGACATTCGTGGGGATCCATGAGGTTTTCTGCTTAGTTCGTCTGCCAGTATGTATTTTTCCTGGCAGGAATTGTGCTTGCAGGTGAACTTGGCAAGTCAATGCTGTGTCCCACAAAGTCATTGCTCGTCTGCAGAGGGGGTAGGAATGTGTGCCCCCCTGCTTGTTTATTACCACATGACTGTAGTATTGTCCATCTATCAGTAGTTGTCCTGGATGAAGCAGATCCTTGAAAGCTGTCAGGGCATTCTGAACAGCTAGCATCTCTTTTTGATTGACATGAAGATGCATCTGGTTTGCGGGTCACGTGCGCTGAATACATTTTCCTGCCATGTGGGCTCCCCAGGCATAATCTGATGCATCCGTTGAGTGTCTGTCTGGCTGTAGGTAGAGTAAATGGCAGACCCTTGTTGTGGTGACAGGCCTGTGCCCACCATCGAAACTCCTGTTGCAGGCAGGGAATGAGAGCAACTAATGTTTCCAGGCTGTGGCAATGCTATGTCCAAACATTAGATACCACTGTAGTTTCCTCATATGCAGTATGGCATATGGAATTAGCAGAATGCAGGATGCCATGAAGCCCAAGGCCTGCAGGATTTTTCTTGCAGATAACTGTGTTGCCAACTTTTTGAAGTATGAAGTCAGTTTCCTTTGTCTGTCTGGCGTGAGATAAGCCATCTGGGCAGTTGTATTTAAGCTTGCACCCAGGAATATTATCTTGAGAGGGTACTAGTTTTGATTTTTTTTCATTTACTATGTACCCTAGGCAAATTAGTAATCTTTTTACAAACGCCAGATGCTTTAGAAGAATGTCTTTGTTCTCATCCAAGTAAGGATATATTTGAATTCCTCTGTCTGCAAAATGCAATTACTGGTGCCAGGCATTTTGTGAAGACCCTGGGCGCAGTAGATAAGCCAAAGGGCAGTGAAGAGAACTGGTAGTGCAGTGAGCCAGCTATGAATCTGAGGTATCTTCTGCAACAGTCTGATTGGAACATGCAGGTATGCCTCTTTTAGGTCCAAAGTTATGTGCCAAGCCTTCTTGCCCAGCATGGGCAGTAGCTGCTGCAGAGTCAACATCTTGACTTTTGGAACATCCAGAAACGTGTTTAGAATAGACAGGTCCAAAACTGGTCTCCGGGTTTTGTCCTTTTTGGGCACCAAGAAAAGTCTAGAGTAAAAACCTTGTCCCTGCTCTTCCTGTGGTACTTGTTGAATAGCCCTCATGTCCATGAGGGATGCAATTTGTTTTTGTGCCTCTGCCCATTGATTGTGTGGCAGGTCTGGCATACCTTTTGCCCTTGGCAGGGTGTGAAAGTGGAACCTGTAGCCCTGGGACACTATGTTCAAGACCCATTTGTCCTGTGTAATCATTTGCCAATTTGGAGAAAAAGTGCTAGTTTTCCCCTCAAGGGGGCTGCCAAAAGACAAGTGCTTGGATCTGGCAGAGGAAAGTCATTGGGACAATTTCCTGTATGGTTGTGATTTGTCTTCCCCACTTCTAGAGGTAGGAGCACCCCATTGTTTAGGCCTGTATGAGTCTTGGGGCTAAATCTGGGTGGCTGTACCTGTAGGAAATATTTAACCGTCTGCATGGATTTTGCTTTATCCTCCATTTTCAACATCTCTTCTGCCTTAGCACCAAACAAAGAATCATGTTGTAATGGAGCATTTAATAATTTTGCTTTAACACGATCAGGCAGATTCTGTTCCTTTAGCCAAGCATACCTTCTAATGACAGAACCTGTAACAGCGGCCCTGCAAGAGGCCTCCAGTGAATCATAACCACATTGCAAAGTATGCTTTCCCACTTGTTCAGCTGCAGGTAATAAATCCTGCATTTCCTTGTTATCAGAACATTCAGAATTTGTCAACAGTTTCTGTTTAAGCAGTGACATTAAGTATTGCTGATATTTAAGCATATGAAACAGACAATTTAAAGCCCTTACAGCCAAGGAAGCAGAAGTGTAAACTTTTTTCCCCCCATCTGTCCAGTGCCCTAGAATCCCTATCAGAGGGGACAGGGTTTTTTGCAGTGGAAACCTTGACCCCTTTGGGTCTAAATTGACCTCAAATGACAACAGGTGTCAAGAAGAAAATTGTTTTGAAAAGAATGTTTTTGGAACATAATTACCATAGTGCCCTGTTAGATGAGGTGGCAGGACAGATGTGGAGTGAACAAAATGGTATATATGGTTCCATTTTTAAACATGGGTATAACAATAATCCAGAGGCTGCTGCTCACAACAACCAGTCCATTGAGTTAAGTACTAACATGGTTTTTCATTACTCACTTGATGCAAGGAAATTCAAAAGATAAGATAATTGTGAAAAATTGGCTTAATATAAGTAGTAATGAGGCCACACAGATTTAATGAGGTTAAGCCTACTTTCACTTTTAGGTTCATGGGTAGGCACTAAGCTATCAGCCCATGGGCTTACGTAAGCCTAGCCAACAAGGTTCCCTGGCTTACGCCACCCAAGAAAGTTATTTTCCTGTGCCACTGTCAAGCAGAGACACAGAAGTGATCCCTGGGGTGTATTTCCTATTTCCCATCCACTCATCAAGATTTTTTTGAAGAGTGCTAATCAAGAACTTTGCTTGACATAGATGGGTAGCCTGTTCCAGAGTATGAGAAGTCTCTGAGACATGAATCTATCCCTCCAGCATGTCCTGTTTATTGTGGTGACTAGGTTTAGGTCCCTAGAGCATGTAGCTCAGAGGGATTGGGATTTCTTTAGGTGTAGCATATCCAACAGCTCTGGGTTTGACATAGCTTTACATATTAGGCAAAGATCACCTCTGAGTAGGCAATATGCTACGGAGTAAAGCTGGAGTTTTTTTGAGGCGGCCAGTGTAGGGCATTTGTTTGAAGCCAGTAATCCTCTTTGCGAGGTACTTCTGTGGCCTTTCCAGCTATTGCAGATGTCTTGTGAAGTACAGTCCAAAAGGGGCGTTGACACTCATTAGTAATGAGTGTCAAGTAGAGGGGAACAAGGACCTCTTTTTTCCTGGATGAGAACCCTTTTATGATAAGGTGTGCCACGTAGAAGGAGGACTTCCCCCGACTACTGTGGTGATGTGACTATCAAAGGAGAGACTACTATCCACCTGGGTCCCAAGGTCTCACACATTTGGTGTTAAGTAGATTGCTGCCTATGTGGTAGTTCACGGGTACAGAGTTTTTACCAAAGGGGATGGTACTGCACTTTTTGGCAATGAGCTTGAGGCCACAGCTCTGACACCAGGCATCTGTCTAGGTGAGGCTCTAATGTAGGATTGTCCACATCATTTGGGGACTTAACTATAGCTCCTAGTTTGCAGTCATCTGCGAACTTAGTCAGAGGCCTTCTGTGTTTGCTATTTCTCTGAAGTACAGGCTAACAGGAGATGTCCCAGAACAAACCCTGTGGTACTCCACTTGTCAATGCTTTGAGGTCAGATTTGGAGTCTGCAACTTTTACAGTGTGGGTTCTTTCAGCGAGCCAGTTGATAACCCATCTTGTGATGTAGGGATTTATACCTAGTTCAGTGAGTTTAGCTATAATTCCAGAATGGGAGATGGTGTCAAAAGCCTTGGCGAGGTCAAGATAGGCTGTGTGAACGACCTTACCCTCATCTACGGCTTTGTTGACTGCCTCAAAGTAGTCGATCAGGTTCAGGAGGCATGATCTGCCTTCCACAAACCCGAACTGGGTGGGATCCAGAGTATGGAGGTTACCAATGTCTTTGTTTAAGAGTTCCAGGATTCCACCTAATTCAACCTAAAACGCGGCTTTTCAGCGCTTCTGTGGATCCCTAGTGATATCTGCATTGCTTACTGTACTTATTTCCTTGTTTCACTTGAAAGTAAGTTACTGTTTGTCGTTTTTGCATTTAAGTTACCTGGCACTTGCTCACTAAAGCAATTATACAAGTCAGCACTAAAAAATTAAAAGCACTACACCCTCACAAACCCCCCTTGAGTACCTTGTTGCCCATTGGCCCTTTTTTCAATTATAAAGGAATTCAAAATACTATTCTAGCATGTCCAAAGGTCAGTTGTCAATCTCCTCTCCGGTCCAGCAGGTGAATCTGGGAATCTTGAGGCAATGCCACAACTGCCTCATGTACACAGACAACCCTCTCTTCCTCCCAACAAATTCCAACACATGTGAGAGATGCAACCATATAGCCAAACTGGAGGCTAAGCTCTCTCAACTCAGAACTGGCGTAACCAGTCACGAGGAGAAGGAAACCACACTCACTACAATTCCAGTCTCTCACACAGACCTACCACGACAGCAAACCAAACACACAAACATACTCGGAGGCTCTAAATAAAAATCTGACTAAGCAGCAGAGACCTCCAAAGCAGACACCCAAGCAACCGCTACCCCAAAACAACACACAAGCAACACATAGCCAGTGTGCCGAACAGTCACAGCCCTTAAGGCTAAACAACACATCTGATACACTTGTAATAGGTGACTATCGTTAGGCACACTGACGTCCTGCTCACCAGGCTGAACAAGGAGAAGGTCACGGTGAACTTCCTGTCGGGCGCTAGGATCCGCCACATAACACAAGCACTCAGGTCACTCCAAGACAAGTACAAATATGACTCAGTCATTGTCCATGCTGGTGTGAATGACCCGAGACGTACCTCCCTGGACTACATGAAAAGTGACAGAGGAGCTCTCTGAGCATGTAGCCCAGGCCGGTATGACCCTGACCTTGAGTAGCATCTTACCCTCACCAAGAATGATGCCACAATATGAAGACAAAATGATCAATTTCAACAATTGGCTTAAGTATTGGTGTCATTCAAAGGGGATCCAATGCCCGTCAGCCTGGGATGACATGTTCGACAAGCCACGATGCTTTGTTAGGGACGGCTTGCACCTGTCACCCCTGGGCTTTCAGATATTGGCAAAGGCTCTTGCCACCCCCATAGTGCCTTTTTTAGGCAAAGCTCAAAAGACAAACCCACCTCCATAGGTATCACAAGGGATAAGAAACTAAGAGTAATGCTACTAAACGCCAAAAGTCTAAACCTCAGGATGCACGCACTCAAAACTCTCCTTAGCATGGAGAACATCAAAATCTGTGCAGTAACACAAACCTGGTTCAAGGCTCCTGAGAGCACCTCAGCACTACCAGGTTATACCTCATACCATGCTTTTCGGCCCCAAAACTTGGACCGAACCACAAAAGGAGGGGGAGTATCAATATTCGTCAAAGATACCCACACACCTCCAGGTTGGTGGCACAGCACAAAGCATCAGAGACTATCCATGTGCAACTAACAGTGGGTAAAACTGCTTTACAGTTTATAGCCTGCTACAGACCAACCTGCCAAACTAAGAACCCCACTCGGCCTTCTTGAGAACACGGGGAAAATATGAAGGTCTCTCCAAACACCATTATATTGGGTGACTTCAACTACCCAAACATAGACTGGGAGCATTACTCTAGCTCCAACACCCTAGCCCAAAGGTTCCTAGAATTTATGAACTCAAATGCTATGGAACAACTTGTTACCACAAGAGGGGAAAACATACTGGACCTGATCATCACCAACATGGGGACTCTATGCTCCAGACCAGAAGTGTATCCCTCACCGGTAAGATCAGACCATAAACTAATCTCACTGGATATTCACATCCCGATCACACCCCCTGCCCAGAAAACCACAGTGAAAAACTTCTCTAAAGCAAATTTCACACTCCTCAAAACAGAGGTGGAATCCTTCAAAGCCCCCAGGCCTGTGGAAAATACAGCCCAGACTGCAGAATCCTTTATAAACGCATTCTATGAACACCTTCAGGAATGCATCGATCATGCAATTCCAAATAAAACCAAGACCCAATCCTCCAAAGGCAGACGTCCTGTCTGGTGGACCCCAGCCATAAACAAACTATACAACAGAAGGAGAAAGCTACTACATGAGAGCAAAATCCCCAAAACGGAAGGCATCTCTGATCAGTATAAGCAAAAAACTACAGGCACTCAAAAAATCGTCTGAGGCCAGCTACGAGAGAAAAATTGCACAGGACACTAAGGATAATCACAAGGCTTTCTTTAGTTATGTTAGGAACCTGGGTGGGAATTTCCACATACTCAAAATTAGTCCAAAACGACAAAAAATACACCGAACCCACAGACATTGCCAACATCCTAGCGAACAGGTTCAGCGCAAACTCCCCCCACCACCACCAAAAGGGCAAATATCTATCCCAGCAGAGTGCTGCCCCCCCCCCCGACATCTCAGATGCTCAAGTAAGAGCCGCCCTCCCCAAAGCAAAGAACTCAGCATCAATGGGACCAGACGGTGTACCGGGCTGCGTCCTACACGAACTCCAAGAGCTAAACCCAAACATAAAACTACTGTTCAATCTCAGCCTTACTACAGGATATGTAACTAAAGAGTGGCGTACAGCAACAGTGGTCCCTCTCCACAAAGGTGGTGCCTCAACGGATCCTGGAAACTATCGCCCCATAAGCCTGACTAGCTTGGTCTGCAAAGCTATGGAAAGGATCATCATGGACCTCATAAATAAAGATATTGGGGACCTACAGACACTGGATCCTACCCAGTTCGGCTTTGTTAAGGGCAGATCATGCCTCTTAAACCTGGTCGATTTCTTTTGAAACAGTCACCAAGGCCATTGACGAGGGGAAGGTGGTCCACACAGCCTAGATGGACCTCGCAAAAGCCTTCGATACAATACCCCACTCGGGCATTCTAGATAAGCTCACCAGCTTAAATATAAACCCCTATGTCACTAGATGGGTTGCAAACTGGCTCAAGGACAGAACCCACATGGTTAGAATTGCTAGAGCCATATCAGACTCCAAACCAGTTACAAGTGGCGTCCCACAAGGCTCAGTCCTGGAACCTCTCTTGTTCGGTACATATTTCTCGGTGGTACAGGCCAACATGGAAGGACTGTGGCTGACCAAGTTCGCAGATGACTGCAAACTGGGTGCCATAATAGACTCTCCAGCAGACACAAGCATCCTCCAAAAGGGCCTCACAGAAACAGACAACTGGTGCCAGAGCCAAGGCCTCACAGAAACAGACAACTGGTGCCAGAACCAAGGCCTCAAGCTAAACACCAAAAAAAGTGTATAGTCATCCCCTTTGGCAAAAACAAAGTGCCCACAAAATTACCACATAGGTGGTAATCCATTAAGTACAGAAGTAGTAATTGGGGACCCAAGTTGATGGCAATTTCTCATTTGACAACCACGTGGCCAAAGTGGTTAGAAAAACATTTTATATAGCCCACCTAATCATGAAGGGATTCACATCTAGATCAGGGGAGGTAATCATGCCTCTTTACTCATCCCTCATCAGGCCCATAATCGAGTACAATGCCCCTTTTGAGATGTACCTTACCAGACACCTGGAGCAACTGGAAAGACCCCAAAAGTACCTCACCAAGAGGATCAAAGGGTTCAAACAGATGCTATATGCTGCCCGGTTAAAGAAACTCCAGCTCTACTCAGTGGCATACCACCTGCTCAGAGGCGATCTGTGCCGGACGTATAAAGCCATGTCCAACCTGGAATTAATGGACATGCTGCACCTCAGAAAATCCAAATCCCATCGAGCTACGCGCTTGAGAGACTTTAACCTCAGCACTGAAATAAACAGGACATGATGGAGGAACAGATTCATAACCCAGAGGCTCCCTTCACTCTGGAATAAAATCCCAGTCCAGGTTGGGCAGAGTGCCTCATTGACTCTCTTAAAGAGGAATCTTGATGAGTGGATGGGAGATCGTAGGTTCACCACGGGTATCACTTCTGTGTCACTGTTAGACAGAGGCACAGTATACTAACCTCGAAAAAGGGCATAGCAAAATTAATTTAAAATGGGTGGCGAAAGCCAAACACACTCTGGCTAGGCTTATAAATGCCCTAGGGCAGATAGCCTAGTATGAACCTATGAACCTATACATTCCATGGCCTTGCAGACCAGGCTCGTCAGGTTAATAGGGCGATAGTTCCCAGGATCAGTGGTGGCACCCCCTTTGTGGAGTGGGATAACTGTTGCTGTGCACGATTCAGTGGACAAAAGCCTGATGTGAAGCTATTATTGAACATGGTGCTTAAGTGGGGAGCCAGTTCGTGTAAAAAAACAGCCTGGGATGTTGTCCGGTCCCATGGATGCTGTGTTTTTGGCTTTAGAGAGAGTGCAGCTTTTACCTGCATAGTTGTGATTACAGGGACTCTGTGTTCTTCCTGTACAGATATGGACCGGGACTCTGTGTTCTTCCTGTACAGATATGGACCTAGGGGGTGTGAAGGGGAGGGTAAAGTTAGCACTGAACCTATCTGCCAGGATGTTGGCAATATCAGTCAGTTCTGTAATGTTCATGCTGTTGTGCTGCTACTCAGAGCAGATCTGGGTGTTGCCATCGAGAGTGACAGCTATAGAATGCTTTGTGGTTGTGGCAATTTTGTTTTCATAGCTAGCTTTGGAGGATCTTATAAGGGATCTCAGCTTCTTACTGAGGCTGACCAGGGAGCTCCTCCACTCATGGGATTTTACTCTCTTTTGCAAGTTTCTTCCTTCTGTTGTACAGTTGTTTATGGCAGGGGACCACCAGATTGCCTTCCTTTTTTTGGAGGATATCATCTTTGACGCCTTCCTTTTTTTGGAGGATATCATCTTTGCTCCATTTGGGATAGCACGATCCGTGCACTCGTGCAAGTGCTTATAGAGTGCATTTGTGTAGGATTCAGCAGTTGTAACTGTATTGTCCATCTGCATGGGTGTCATGAAGTTCACCACTTCTGTCTTAAAAAGCATGAAGTTGGCTTTGGAGACTTTTTCCCATGGTTTCCATAATGGGGGGGGGGCAGGATGCGGATATCAAGGGTGATTAGCTTATGGTCAGATCAGACCAATGAGTTGACGACTTCAGGTGTGGAACACCGGTCAGTCATGTTGGTAATAAGTGGGTCTAGGATATTGTTGCCTCTGGTGGGGGTGTGGATAAGTTGATCCAGAGCATTGGAGTTTATAAATTCCATAAAGCGTTGAGCTGTGGAGTTTGTACACGAGTAGTTTTCCCAGTTAATGGTGGGGAAGTTGAAGTCGCCCATTATTAGGGTGCTTGGTTGAACCCTAATACTTTCCAGTATATCAAGAAAAGAGGAGTGGGAATCTTAGGGCATGATGGGGGATCTGTAGCAAGCTACAATTTGGATTGCATTGCAGTTTTGCCAAAAAATGGTTGCACTTGGATAACCTCGGATGCATTATGCTGAGCAACCAACCTGGAGGTGTGGATATCCTTACTGAATATGGACACCACCGCCTTTGGTGTTTCAGTCCAGGTTACATTTCCGAAAAGTGTGATACGAGTTCTAGCCTGGTACTGCAGGAGTGCTCTCTGGAGCCTTGAACCAGGTCTCAGTCACTGCACATATATCGATGTTGTCCATTTTAAGGAGTGCCTCGAGTGAGTGCATTTTGACATTTAGACTTCTAGCATTGAGTAGCATTACCCTCAGTTTTTGCTTGCCTGTTCCCGTTACGGTGGTGAATTTGTTATTTGAAAAAAACACTATAGGGGCAGCAACAGCCTTAGCCAGTATCTGGAAAGATGGGGTAATTTAAAAAGTATTTTGGAGAAATAAACCTACATGCATGATGCATAATTTTCCTAAAAATTCTAGATGTGAGAAGGTCACAAAAAAAAAAAAAAAAAAAAAAAAAAAAAAAAAAAAAAAAACCTCCAGCAAAGCTAGAACTTCCACTGACTGACCTCCCAAACCTCTTGTATCAGAGGCACATGGGATATATGCAAATGATCCTTATAAACATCAGATGTTTCAGCTAATTGGCAATTCTGAATGCCCATGCCTAGTTTCGTTTTACTGGACAATTTCAGGCCAATAAAGCCAAAAGTGGGTTTGAGGTGGGATTTTATGCCCACAGGAGGGCCACTTCTTGAAGACTGTACACTTACCGAAATATTAAGATAAATTAAAGAAAATTTTATATATATATATCCAAGGGGGTAAAAAAAAAAAAAAAAAAAGCACATTAAAACATGAGTGGGGGGAGTCGTCCCTCACACACCCCAATGTGGGCGGCTGTGCCCTCCACACCCCCTACTTAAATATACCAACTTCAAGGCTGCACTACAGTGCCGAAGCGGCCAAGTGAATGTTTTATCGGGGAAAGAACTCGCTTACATGCCGCTTCGATATTTTGCTGTTTCGGTTTTGTCAGTTCGACAAAGACGCATGCGTCTTCGGACATACACATTATATATATATATATATATATATATATATATATATATATATATATATATATATATATATATATATATATAGATATATATATATATATATATATATATATATATATATATATATATATATAGAGAGAGAGAGAGAGAGATATATATATATATATATATATATATATATATATGAGAGAGAGAGATAGTATATATAGATAGACATATAGATCTCTCTCTCTCCATCTCTATATCTCTCTATCTATATCTCTATATCTCTATCTCATATGCGCAAGACCGACAGCTCACAACACAGACACCCACATCGCCGACATCAAAAGCCTAACACACGAAATACCGACAATGCTACTGCAGAAAAAAGGAAAACATTTCTGCCCCCAACACCCCCCCATAACTTTATTATACCAACTCTGAGATCACACTACATTGCGCTAATGGAAATATTTCCATTCCTCACTATGGAAACTTACTACAAGCCAGTGCATTTCTTTGTGCTGGTCCAAAGCCCGAATAAACAGGGAGGGTTGTGTCACGAAAGGCATCAGGCGTAAAACTTCACCAAAGCATTTCATGCAGATACCAAGTATTTTCATACCGGATAGGTTAAGGCCCGGGTTTACAACGACCTCCACCAGTACTGTTAGACAACAAGGTGCTGGTGGAAATTGGGCTACTGTTGGCCGAAGGAGGAGAAGAGGCGGAAGACATGGCCGAAGGCAGGAAGAGAGGAGAAAGGCTAGGACCGTGGTAGTGATGGTCGGAACTTTGAATGTTGGCAGTATGACTTGAATAGGCAGAGAGCTAGCTGATATGATGGACAGAAGGAAGGTTGGTATATTGTGTGTGCAAGAGACCAGATGGAAGGGGAGTAAAGCTAGGTGCATCGGAGGTGGGTTCCAATTGTTTCATCATGGTTTGGATGGGAGAAGAAATGGTGTAGGAGTTATGTTGCAGGAATATTAACTGAACTGTAAGTTCTGACTGTGCTCTTCAGTTAGTCCCACCCACCCTCCCTGTTTTTGTTTTGGTGTTGATCTTAGTGGCCTTGAAACTGCCCGCCCCTCTTGTAAATTTGTGTTTGGATACTCCTTCTGGGCCCATCCCATTTGCTCACTCAACTGAGTGCAGTGAGATCATATTCTGATTTCAGGCACTGCACTCAACTGGAGTGCAGTTAAAAAAAAAAAAAAAAAAAACATCCCCCCAAAAAAAGGCCGAAAAAAAAATTTTTTGCTGTTTTTGTTTTTTTGGTAAAAAGTTTTTCCCCAAAAAACAAAAGGGCCGGCGGCCGTTCTTTCCGGCCCCAAAATTTAAAATTTTTTAAAATATTAATTTAAATAATTTTTAAAATTTAAATTTAAAAAAAAATAAAAAAAAATTAAAAAAAAAAAAAAAAAAGGGGGGGGGGGGGGGGGGATAAAAATATATATTTAATTTTTATATTTTTATAAAAAATTGAGGAGAGTTGGGGAATATTAATAACTTAAGTTCTCTTCTTTTATTACCCCCCAACCCCCCTTTTTTTTTTTTATCTTATCCAAACCCGCCCCCCCAAAAAGGGAACCCCCCTTCGGGGCCCACCCCAAACCCTCACCAAATAAAAATGCATGAGAAAAACATTTCCCCCCAACCCTTTTATTTCCCAAGAGAAAATCTTGGAAAAAAAAAAAATTTTTCCCTTTGGTTTCCCTCCCTTTCCCTTTTGTGGTAAAGCCAAAAAAATTTGAAAAGGCTCGGGCCAACCCCTTCCCCAAAACCCTTTCTAGTTAAATTTTATTTTTCCATAAAGGGGGGGTTTTCATTCCAAAATTTTTCAAAATCGGGTTTCTTTGTTCAAAAAAACTAAGGCGGGAAAAAAAGGTTTTCCCGTTTGTGTTTTAACTTTAATTTTCTTTTGAATACAAAGTACTAATTTTGGGGAAAAAATTTTTTATTGTTGGTAAAAACCAAATTTAAGGGGGTTTTAAACCCTTGGGCTTCGGACCAAATTTTTTTCATAAGGGTTTGGGTTGGGAGAAGAAAGGTTTGGGGGTTAAATTTCAGGTTTAACTGCTGTTGGGGTTCACTGTTTTCGAAAAACCCCCCCACCCCCCTTTTTTTTTTTTACTTAAAGGGTTAAAAGGGGTTTTGAAAATTTGTGGGGAAACCTTTTTGGGCCCCCCTTTGCCCTTTCCTGGGGCGGGAATTTCGGGTTTAAAGGCATTAGTGAAAAGGGAAATCGGGGAAAAAAAAAAATTTTAAATTTGTTTCCTCCTTTGGGGGAAGAAGAGGTTTACCCCGCCCTTCTGGTTGGGGAATTTCTGGTTAAAAGGTTTATTTTCTTTTTTAACTGATTTTCAAAATTTACACCTTGTTTCTTTACTAGACTAGCCCGGGCCTGTTTTAATTACTTTGTTTTACCTTTTTTTTTTCTTTTTTTTCCCCAAAAAAGCTAATTCCATTTAAACGCGGGTTTCTTCAACCCTTTTTTTTTCATTTGGGTTCGGCCATTGTTTTGATTTAATTTTTGGTTTCACTTGAAAAAAAGGGTTTACTTTTGGTTTTGCTTTTTAAGTTCCTTTTAACAAAATTGATTAATTCCGGGGCATTTGGGGTTTTAAAAACCCAATTTTTTAATTAAGGGGTTCGGGCACTTTTAAAAGACTAACCCCCCTCCCCACGGGGTTTTTTAAATTAAGGAATTTTCCCCAAATTTATTTTACTGAAAGGTCATTTTTTGTTCAAATTCCTCCCCCCAGCGGGGAAATTTTCGGGGAAATTTTTAAGGAAATGTTACAACTGTTTTTTACAAAGGACCCCCTTTTCCCCCCCCCCCAAAAAAATTTCCCCAACACATTTTTTGGGTTTTTTTCCCCTTTTTTTCCCTGGGGCTAATTCCCCCCCAAAACCCGGGCTTCCAGTTCGGGGAAAGGAAACCCATTCATTTACTTTTTTCCGTTTCACTTGAAAGGAGGGGCAAAACCAAACAAAATTAAAAAAAAAACCCTATTTTGGGCTCAAATAAAGTCGCCTAAAAAATTAAAAGCAACCCCCCAAAAACCCCCACCCCCAAAAAGGAACCCAAAATATTAAAAAACCCATGTCCAAACATTTTCAACCCTTGGTCCACATGAAAGGGGGAATTTTAGGTGCCCTCCTATGTACACAGACCCCCCTCCCCTAACAAGGAGGGGTAAACCTTAAGAAAACCTGGGGGCTAAGCCCTAACCCAAAAGACTGGCATCCAAGGAAGAAAAAAACTCATATTTCCAGTTTAATGACCTAACGACCCCCAAACAAAATAAAAAAACAAAAAGGAGCTCTTAAAATTCCCCAACCCGGAGACCCGAACCCCAAGAAACCCCCCAAAACCAAAAAGTGCCAAAATTTTATAAAGAAAAGTGTAAAAATTTCAAAAAAAACCCTTAAGAAATGGTGCATTCAAAGGGGTCCCCCCTTCCCGGGTTTGGGAGATAGGTGAAAACCCCGAGGTTTGGGGACCGGCCCCCTTCACCCCTGGGCCTTTGGAATTAAAAAAGGCTCGTACCCCCATGGGGTTTTTAGGCAAGGCTCAAAAGACAAAAAATCCTAGGTCCCCAAAAGGGGATAAAAAATTTGAGTAATTTTCCCCTAAACCCAAGAAGTCCAAAATTCAAGATGACTTTTTAAACTTTTTAAAGATGGGCTTTCGGGATAATCCTGTGCGGGTAACCGAAACCCGGTTCAGGGCCTTCCCGGGCCCCCCGCCTAAAAAGGTTTACCCCAAAATCCCTTTTGGCCCCAAAAGGACAAACCCCCCCAAAAGGGAAAAGGGGATAAAAATTAAAGAATCCCAAACCCCAGGGGTCAAACCCAAGATCAGGAAAAACTTCCTTGGGGAAACTAACGTGGGTAAAAACCGGGTTCCCGGGGCCCTCCAGACCCCCCCCCAAAAACCCCCAGGAAACCCCCATTTTTCGGCCCCCTTTGGAAAACCCACAAAAATATGAATTCCCCAAAAACCCCCAATATTTTTTGCCCCCTTCAAACTACCCAAACTAACGGGGGAAAACCCCTTCCTTTAAACCCTCCAAAACCCACCCTCCCAAAAAGGCCCCAGTTTAAAACCAAAAAGGGGCTTAAAAAACCTTTTTTCCCAAACTCCCAAAACAAGAGGGGAAAACATACTGGACCTGATCACCAACATGGGACCGGCACCCAGACCAGAAGTATCCCTCACTGAAGATACATTCATAAAACCAATCACTGGATATCTGGCTATCCCGACCCCACCTACTGCACAGAAAACCACAGTGAAAAACCCCCTGGGCAAATTTCACACCTCAAACCGAGGGAATCAGCCCCGGCCTGTGTGGAAAATACGGCCCAGACAGCAGAATCCTTCGCATTCTATGAACACCTTCAGGAATGTATGGATCATATGATCCCAAATAAAACCAAGACCCAATCCTCCAAAGGCAGACGTCCTGCCTGGTGGACCCCAGCCATAAACAAACTATACAATAGAAGGAGGAAGCTACTAAATGATAAGAGCAAAATCCCAAAAAGGGAAGGCATCACTGATCAGTATTAGCAAAAAACTACGGGCACTCATAAAATTGTCTAGGCCAGCTTAGAGAGAAAAATTGCACAGGACAGTAAGGATAATCACAAGGCTTTCTTTAGTTATGTTAGGAACCTGGGTGGTAATTCCCAGATATGCTCAGAATTAGTCCAAAATGACAAAAAATACACTGAACCCACAGACATTGCCAACATCCTAGCTGACAGGTTCAGCGCAAACTCCCCCCCCCCCATCCCATCCCCACCAAAAGGGAAAATATCTATCCCAGCAGAGTGCTGCCCCCCTGACATCTCAGATGATCAGGTAAGAGCCGCCCTCTCCAAAGCAAAAAACACAGCATCAATGGGACCAGACGGTGTCCCGGGCTGCGTCCTACATGAACTCCAACAAGAGCTAAACCCAAACATAAAACTACTGTTCAAGCTCAGCCTTACTACAGGATATGTGCCCAAAGAGTGGCGTACAGCAACAGTGGTCCCTCTCCATAAAGGTGGTGCCTCAACGGATCCAACTATCGCCCCATAAGCCTGACTAGCTTGGTCTGCAAAGCTATGGAAAGTATCATCATGGACCTCATAAATAAAGATATTGGGGACCTACAGACACTGGATCCTACCCAGTTCGGCTTTGTTAAAGGCAGATCCTGCCTCTCAAACCTGGTTGATTTCTTTGAAACGGTCACCAAGGCCATTGGCGAGGGGAACGTGGTCCACACAGCCTACCTGGACCTCGCAAAAGCCTTCGATACAATACCCCACTCGGGCATTATAGATAAGCTCACCAGCTTAAATATAAACCCCTATGTCACTAGATGGATTGCAAACTGGCTCAAGGACAGAACCCACATGGTTAGAATTGCTGGAGCCATGTCAGACTCCAAACCAGTTACAAGTGGTGTCCCACAAGGCTCAGTCCTGGGACCTCTCTTGTTCGGTATATAGTTCTCGGAGGTACAGGCCAACACGGAAGGACTGTGGCTGACCAAGTTCGCAGATGACTGCAAACTGGGTGCCATAATAGACTCTCCAGCCGAAACAGGCATCCTCCAAAAGGGCCTCATAGAAACAGACAACTGGTGCCAGAGCCATGGCCTCAAGCTAAATGCCAAAAAGTGTATAGTCATCCCCTTTGGCAAAAACAAAGTGCCCACAAATTACCACATAGGTGGTAATCCATTAAGTACAGAAAAAGTAATTAGGGACCCAAGTTGATAGCAATCTCTCATTTGACAACCACGTGGCCTAAGTGGTTAGAAAAACATTTTATATAGCCCACCTAATCATGAAGGGATTCACATCTAGATCAGGGGAGGTAATCATGCCTCTTTACTCATCCCTCATCGGGCCCATAATTGAGTACAATGGCCCTTTTGGGATGTACCTTACCAGACACCTGCAGCAACTGGAAAGACCCCAAAAGTACCTCACCAAGAGGATCAAAGGGTTCAAACAGATGCCATATGCTGCCCGGTTAAAGAAACTCCAGCTCTACTCAGTGGCATACCTCCTGTTCAGAGGCGATCTGTGCCTGATGTATAAAGCCATGTCCAACCCGGAATTAATGGACATGCTGCACCTCAGAAAATCCAAATCCCATCGAGCTACTGCTCGAGAGACTTGAACCTCAGCACTGAAATAAATACAGGACATGCTGGAGGGACAGATTCATAACCCAGAGGCTCCCTTCACTCTGGAATAAAATCCCAGTGCAGGTTAGGCAGAGTCCCTCATTGACTCTCTTCAAGAGGAATCTTGATGAGTGGATGGGAGATAGTAGATTTACCCCGGGTATCACTTCTGTGTCACTGTTAGACAGAGGCACAGTATACTAACCTCAAAAAAGGGCATAGCAAAATAAATTTAAAATGGGTGGCGAAAGCCAAACACATTCAGGCTAGGCTTATAAATGCCCTAGGGCAGATAGCCTAGTATGAACAGTATGAACAGTATGCTAAAGTGTGTTTTGGAGGTGAAAAAAAAGTGTCGGATAGAGTGATGTTTATGAAGCTGGAAATTGATGGTGTAATGATGCATGTTGTTAGTGCATATGCTCCACAAGTTGGGTGTGCAATGGATGAGAAAGAAAAATTTTAGAGTGAATTGGATGAAGTGGTGATGACTGTACCCAAGGGAGAGAGAGAGGGGTGATTGGAGCAGATTTCAAAGGGCATATTGGTGAAGGGAACAGAGGGGATGAGGAAGTGATGGGTAGGTATGGTGTTAAACAAAGGAATGCAGGTGGTCAGATGGTAGTGGATTTTGCGAAAAGGATGGACATGACTGTGAATACGTATTTAACAAGAGGGAGGAGCATAGGGTGACATACAAGAGTGGAGGAAGATGCACACAGGTGGATTATACCTTATGTAGGAAGGCCAGTTTGAAGGAAATTGGGGACTGTAAAGTGTTGACCGGAGAAAGTGTAGTTAGGCAGCAGAGGATGGTGGTTTGTAGGATGATGTTTGTGATCAAGAAGGAGGAGGAGTGTGAGGGCAGCACCAAGGATCAAATGGTGGAAACTGAAAAAGGGTAATTGTGAGGTGGAGTTCAGGGATGAGTTAAGACAGGCACTGGGTGGCAGTGAAGAGTTACCAAATAGCTGGGTAACTACAGCAGAGCTAGTAAGGGAGACTGCTAGAAAGGTGCTTGGTATCACATCTGGACAGCGGAAGGACTACAAGGAAACATGGTGGTGGAATGAGGAAGTACAGGAGAGTATACATAGAAAGAGGTTGGCAAAGAAGTGGGATTGTCAGAGAGATGAAGAAAGTAGACAGGAGTACAAGGAGATGAGGTGCATGGCAAAGAGGTGGCTAAGGATAAGGCATATGAAGAGTTGTATGAAAGGTT
>NC_056744.1:352598380-352705880 GCF_019279795.1 Protopterus annectens
CACACACACACACACACACACACACACCCACCTCATGTCAGACACACACACACCCACCTCATGTCAGACACACACACACACACACACACACACCTCTCTCAGGCACACACACACACACACACCTCTCTCAGGCACACACACACACACACACCTCTCTCAGGCACACACACACACACACACACACACACACACACACACACACACACACACACCTCTCTCAGGCACACACACACACACACACCTCTCTCAGGCACACACACACACACCTCTCTCAGGCACACACACACACACACACACACCTCTCTCAGGCACACACACACACACACACACACACCTCTCTCAGGCACACACACACACACACACACACCTCTCTTAGGCACACACACACACACACACACACACACCTCTCTCAGGCACACACACACACACACACACCTCTCTCAGGCACACACACACACACACACCTCTCTCAGGCACACACACACACACCTCTCTCAGGCACACACACACACACCTCTCTCAGGCACACACACACACACCTCTCTCAGGCACACACACACACCTCACTGTCATAAATGCCAAATATCAGAACAGGTGCAAGAAATGTGTATACATGAGGCAATACCACTTCTTAAAATATGTGTCACTCAATCAATGCACCATTAAAAGACTTATGCCATTCCCCAAGGCCAATATACACAAACCAATTTAACTGCTAGGAAAGGAGATCTGCAGCTACCAAGTACCTTTACGAGCTCTACAAACCATTTTTATGGCAAGAGCCCCACTGAAAAATCAGACAACTCTGAAACCCCAAGTGAAATAAAAAAAAAAAAAAAAAAAACATAACATTCAATGCATTTAAGAACCAGACAGTGAAGAAAAATGGCACCATACCAAATTTCAACACCCAAGTTCCAGATACTTTGCCTTCCACAAAGTGTACAGTGTTACATATGTTTGACAACTCTGCAATGCCTTATTCAATAACACAAAAAGCACAGTGCCTTAAATAGTCATGCAACAAGGAAGCAAGCACTTTATTCTCCCCGATAATTGTCAAACAATGCTATGCCTTTGCAATAATGTCATGCATCTAAAAAGTATAAAGTCATATTTCAGTATACGGTAGATCCTTAATGAGTACTTTTATATCAGAAGATAGATAAGGGGAAGAAAAAAGGCTCTGGTCCAGTAAATCCACGCATGCAAAACTATACAATGGCACCCAAACAAGGGCCAACATGAACATTTACTTAAAAAACTAACATTTACTGCAAAATGTAACCACCACAATTAATCAGTGCACAGAAAGATATACCAATACAAACGAATATGCAAACTTAACAGTGTAGCAAAAGATAATTGCGCTAGTTATGTTGCGCAGAATAGTTAACAAGAAAGTTTTGGTGTTAACGCATCATCAAATGTTCAAACCCGTTAAGATCCGTTAATCAAAATAGTGGGCAAATTGCTTTCACAGGCTGGACTGTGGTCACAAAAAGGAATGCATATTTAGCTAAAGAAAACATTTATCAAATAATATGACCTATTTTAGAAATGTACGTAGTAGAAAGTGATAAATGCAATTTGTACAGATTTGCAAGTACAAGTTGAAATTAAGTCAACTGTACACCTGATCTAACAGGGAGCAACAGATCGTGACAAAATAGTGAGACATGCTACTAGACAAATACTACAACAAAAATTAAAGGCTATATAAAAAAATCCCAAAATTTTACGTCTGATAAGGTAAACTGACAAGTATGCAACTAAATCATGCATTAAATCCAAAGGCAGAACGCTTAAAACTTATTTTCTACAAAAAATAAAGACTTCAAAACTTTTCACTATCGTAACTGTGAAAGTGCAAGTACAAAACGTACATTATCTTAACCATGCGTCTGTGCACACAAATAAAAATGTGACCAAACAAGAAGAGTAGCTCCTAGAAAAACTCACACGCAGGTAGTAATCGCACGGTAACCAATACCACAAAATGACCAGCAGGATACCCAAAAAGGCAGTGACGTTTGTAAAATAACATATCCCACCCTCAGCGCATCCTCGGAAAGATGCGATCCGTAGCTTGCCATGCTGTCAACACAACCCACCGTTCAAAGAGCCCAGGTAGCACCAGCCAAGGACCTACTGCTGCAGTGCGTCAACCGCCAAGTCTCTAACATGGCTTCTCCCATCAGTACCAGAATGGAGACAAAAGGCAGGCCAATGAGCTAAGAAGCACACAGTAACCCCTGACCCCCTCAAACAGCAACAGTGCACTTAGACATTATCTCCTATCCTCTAGACAGAGAGTCAGAAGCCTTCTTCCATGCCAGAAACAGTCTGCAGGCCTGACAAAAGAATGCTGAATGTGGAGATGTTAAGTGACAGTTGTGCTGCTTAAGTGCAGGATCTTCACTTAAATGAGCACCAGTTATCATTCAAGACGACAACCAAAACTCTTAGATCTATTAACAAATATAATTATCTACACGGTCACATCCATAAATTGCATGCAAATGCGTTAAGCTGAAGACTGCAGAACAGATTAAACATTCGTTTATACTAATCATCTTCATTTAAAATCCTTAAATCAACACAACTTTGGCTGAAGCTAGAACATACTCAAATGATGATGGATCTCAGACAGAATCACAGCCATCAGGAAGACATCCTTCCACAGTACTACAATGGGTGGTACCTACCCCTGCTCACCATCACACAAACTGGGCAGAAACTACAACCTCCACTACAGCAGTCTGTGAAGCTGCACTGTCTCCACGGTTACCATGCACACAATTCTCCAGGAAGACAGAGGCCCTAAACAAATACACATGACAACGAACATTCATAGAGTAATCCACGCACATTACTGGTTGGATAACTCTCCTCAGTCCAAGGTACCAGACAGCTTTACATCCACAGGGATTTAAAGAGCTCAAGCAGCTAGCCAGTCATACACAACAGCTGGATACCACCGGAAAGACAGAAACGGTTACTCCCACTTCCACCATTATTAATTAAAACACAAGGAACGCCACAGTCTACTGTGCAACATGACGTGTCGAGGAGGGGGACGTCCCGGTACACCGGTCAGGCAAGAGGCCTTTGTGTAAGAAGAAAAAACAAACCCTGCGTTCCCTGGGACACAGCACACTACCTCTCCGTAGAAAAGGCAGATAATTTCCATTCACAGGAAATACACTAACCTGAAAACTTCACAGATATATTATCCACACTCTCCAGGCACTTATAAAGCCAACACCGCCACCGCGCCGTTTCAACCGCCGAGGGGAGGCAAAAATGGCCGCCTTGTCAGTGGCCACAGTGATGTCACGCGCACGCGGCACGTTTACCTGACGCGCCCCCGAGTCGTCTTAAAGGGTACGCGAAAGATTGTAACTATTCTATGCACTGGTAAGTATCGAACTTGCAGAGTTTGGAAAATGTATTAGTTAGACATGGGGTAGTTTGGCTTGTACCGCTAGTACGCATTCAGCTATTGCAAGGCAGCAAGTTTGCAACCTCCTTAAATCGGGTTACCATCTGTTCTTTAGGCAGTGTGCCATTGGGGTACAAAAAAGCCTAAAATATGGCAACTGTCATGAGGTTTCAGGACAAAGATATCTCTTAAATTTCCACAAATAATTGCATAAAGCAATCATTTTGTATCTGAAACAGGTTAATATTTCATGAAACAAATCAAACTATCCAAGAGTGAGTCTTTATTTGGCAAAAAAGTAAAGGCCAATCCATTTACTGGTTTGTATGTATCATTTACCCTACACAATCTTTCATTTTCCTAAAAATGCTCCACTTTAGGCATTTGAAAAAAATGACGAAGCTGTCCGTATAGAGTGTCTACAGACTTCATGGGCTGCACTCCTCCCCTTTAGACTCGGTCTCTGTATGTGTTGCCGTCCGTGACCATGGGACATGCTTATCCCAATCGCTGTCTGGGCTGCACCCCATGTCTGTTATATATCACTACACACAACTGACTTTAGTTCTCAAACTTTTTTTCCTCCAGGTTGTGTGACTTTGTGAGTCATTTGGAGAGAATGTGTACAAAGTTGTCAAATATGTTATCTGAGCATCCATTAATTACACTGTGAAATTAAGTGCAACAATAGTTTTAATGTTTGCTTCTTGCGAGCTTTGTTATGAATTTAAGTTGTGGAACTTCATCCAGCTATGTTGTGGAAAATTGTCAACTGTGATAGAGAAGCAATGTGAGGGCCAGAGACATTGGAGAACTATGCATCTGGTTCTTACACTCTTTGCAGGCCACTCAGCTGATGATGATTTTGTTCTTCTGCTCCTTTTAAAATTAATGTTTTTATCCTGGCAAATCATTAGGATCCCACTGCCTAAAATAAATAATAACAGAGATAGACGTCTGTGTCAGGTAGTGTAATTATGCTGATAAAAAATGCCAGAATTATCCAAGATAATTTACAAATTAGTACATCTAGTGGAGTTAGATGTATTATGACCTTGATTTTAATGTCAATTAATATAGCATTCTGATATTTGGAAGAAAGGGCATTAATCATAATTACAACATGAATGGTTAAATTATAAAAATAAGACACATTCATTTATTTGTTTTACAGGGTAGGAGAGTGGCCTAATGGTTAAGGTATTTGCTTTACAAACACAAAGTGCAGGGTTTGAGTCTCACAAGGGATAATTGTTTAGGCTTACAATGGCTCGCAAGGGCAGTAAGCCTAGTACTAACCTATGAACATTTGTGAACTGCTTTGAGGAGCATTTTTAGCTGGGACCAGTTTGGAAAGACAATATATCAAAACATGCATTAAGAATATAATGGCATTGCATAGTCTGAAACCACAATATCACTGAGACATAGCAGCCATAAGAAAACATAATGGCATTGTCGAATATATCATTGGTTCAGACAAAAAGCATAATATGCCTCAGAAATAAAATGACGCAGTACAGTATGAATTGATAAAAGAAGTGCGTAACACAAAACAAGCAACAGGATATGATTTAGTAGCATTCAGTATAACTCATATTATTAAAAAAAAAATATATATATATATATATATATATATATATATATATATATATATATAACAGAATATGACCCGTTTGAAAAACAAATACATTTCATCGCAGTGCTGAAACAATGCTTTAACACTCTTTAAAGATTTAGGGGTATTGAAGACAAAAGTTTAAACTTTCATCAGTGCATCTCTACAAAAGTGTGAAAAACATATTCAGTAATCCATTTAATTTTAAAGGTCATGGGCATGTCTAATCATTCCAATTTAAAGAGGTCATTCTACCACTTTATGGCTCATTGAGTTGGCTCGTTATTGAATAATATTGCATTTTGTAACCTTTGAACAAGCTAGCTGAAAGAACGTGGAAAAGGTGTAGAGATAATGTATTAGTAAAATTGCAAGGTTAGAAAAACTTTTCAGAAAGGTTTCAGTGATTGTCATTGTAATGTTACTTAGACTTGATTTCTTCCATTTCTGTAAGGCAATGTCTAATCTAATTCTATTTGAAAGTCTTTGAAAGACATGGCTTAGGTGGTAACACTAGTGTGGGAAAATTAAAAAGGTATCAACGACAGAAAAACTGGTAATTAGTGCAGAGGATTAAGGCAAATGTCTTAAAAAGCACACGGAGGAAGACAATAAATGTGCATGCTATAATAACCATGATAAATTAATTAATTCTTTTAATTTGGCATGGTTTACTGAGAATGTCTGCCTGGGCCATGAGAGATCCCTTTCCAACGGAGGCTTGGGGAGAAAAGCTAAAAAAAAAATTAATAATGCACTCTTCAAGGATGTTGTAATTCATGCATTATACAGAAAACATGTTATAAAATAAAGCATTTATGGGTACTGCTATAGGGACAAATAGATAAAGTATATACAATATTTAAAATATATACAAAAAAAAAACCAGATATAAGAAACCATAAGAGAGTTCAAAAGAAATATTTTCACTAGGTACCTGGTGCAGTGGAGATCATGCAAACTGCTGCTGAGACTACATAGAATTATTATATTATTGGCTTACAGGCATTCTGGAAAGAGAGAGAACAGGAAATGATTAAGGTAACTCACTTTATTAGCAATGTGGATACTGACATATGTTGATGACAGTAGAAGTTTCAAGCCTGGGGGTGCGAATAAGAATCAGAACCAAAATCACAGCAGATTGAATTTAAGATCAGGCTTGAAGAGCTTAGTATTTGCTGGTGGTCAAATGGATGAAGGAAAGGAAGTCCATGCTTGATATGAATGTGGACTATAGGGCATTTCCGTAGCTACTGATCTGTGTGAGGAGGCAATGTATTTGTTTATATTTATATTCATTTATTGTGTTTGTTTACAGGAATAGTTTGACTGGACTGTGCGAGACCCCTTTTCACTGGAGGCATGGGAAGGAAAGCTCTAAATAAGAAAATATCGATCTCAATAACAATATTTGATGCATATTAAAAGAATATAACAATCACGGTGTAACAGTAGATACATAAAGTATATGAACATGTATGACAATTGCAGTAAGTTCAGTGATATAAATACGCTCAATAAATACAAGCTAACAAGAAGATAATCTGAGAAAGAAAAACAGGTAGAAGGTGACAAAATGAAAAAAAGAAGAGTTGAGCTAATGTTGATGTATGAAGACATAGTATAAAGATATACTCTGAAAGGAAAGTAGAAGCAGGCAGCAATTATACCATTCTGTTATGAGAAGGTCAGAAAGTTAGGAAAGGCAAGTCAATTTAAGATTCTTGGGGCATTGCAGTGATGAGTTTGATTGGGCAGATTGACGTCAAGGTTGGCTAATTTCTTATAGTATTACTGTAGTTGATTTAGACATATTTAAGAATTGGGGGTATGTAGTACGCTTGGTAAAATGTAGTATACTGCTTTGTGTATTTTTTTCATGGGGTAGTTGAGCTGTCTGGTAGTCAGCTGTTTTTGTAGATGTGACCCAGTTTGTGGTCAGTTTGTTTAATTGCTTTTTGTATGTGAATGTCACATTTTTGAGTTTGTTGTCAGTGATAACTGTGAGGAGTTTGATTCTGGGGACAGTTTGGAGCAAGATGTTGTTTGAGGAATAAATGTGTAAGTTATTCTATGAATTAATAAGAGATTTGGCAGTGAATACCATTAGTTTAGTCCTTGTCTCTAAGCAATGAGTGAGATTGGTTAAGCCATTTCTGTATGGAAAATATGCGCTGTACCTCAGGAAGGGTGGAGGCACAGCAGATGAGTGTGGATTCATCTGTGAAATGTATGAGTGTGGCCTTGCTAGGTGTTGTATGTTAGTTGTTTATAAAAAGGATGAATGGTACTGGACCAAGTTTGGAGTCTTGTAGCACTCCAAATGATGTAGACAGTTAAGATAAGAATGTGTATTTCCATTCAATGCATCACATTCTATTGGATACTTAGCTGGTGAACCAGTTTAAAGAGGAGACAGACAGAGAAGTAGGTGAGCAAGTGTATTTAGCAGGATTGGGTAGGATACACCATCATATGCTTTAAATAAGGTCAAGAAATATAGAGAAGACCAATTTATTTTGGTATCTAAATCGACTGACTTTATCTAGGAAGATATTGAGTGCTGTGATTGTGCTATTAGTTGGACAAAAGCCATGTTGTGAGGCATACCTCTCAACCTCTTAGGGCAAAAAATCTGGACAAAGCAATTAATAGAAGTGGGACAATGGCCCCAAAATAGGGACAATTTTTAAATATCGCCCTTACAAACCTAAACATTTGATAGAATAATAGGTTTTGCATTAGCGTGAATTTTCTGTAGGGTATCAAGTCTGACAATCAAAATTCTGTCATTGTTTTCTAAATTTAATCTTCAATGATTTGTAACTAATTTTCCACAAACCCACAATTTTATGAAAAACAGACCAAAATATGGGCAAAAATCTGGACATTCTGCCAAAATCTGTACAGTTAAGAGGTATGTAATGTGAGGGTGAGAACAGGCTGTTATTTAAGATGTATTGCAGTAGTTGTGACTGTATTCATCTTTCAATGATTTTTGACAGTTGGAGTAGAATGGTTTTAGGTCAAAAGTTTGATAAGTCTGTGGATTTACCACCTTTGTAAAGTGTGATGATATCGTATGTTGACATATTATGTATCTAAACCCACAACTGACACAGAATAAACTACATAAACAAGCCTCTGGTACTTCATACCGGTAGAAACTTTTTCCAGATAGCATTACTTTGTAAATAAATAAGTATCTAAAATACCATAGTAAAGGAATACTACATCACATTTAGTACTTGTGACTTGTGTGTTGGAATTTTATTTGTTTCTTTTATATTCTCCGTGTACAATTATATTTTAAAGGCTTAACAAGTGCCTTACCTGTATAGTTACAGTTCAAAGGTCAGAAAATACTACATAATATATTTCATTATCTTTTGCTTTATGTATTTTGACTATGATTATGTCTTTGTTAATTTGTATATCACATTTGCTCATGATTTTCAAAATGTTGCAATTATACTAGCCTTAAAAGGGTCCATAGATGCACCTACTCTGTATTATTAAAGACAGGGGGCCATATTTAATAAAGCCTACACTAAGCCTACATCACATTTTTTCAATAAAATTCTTATCACATTGTTTTGCTTTCTAGCCACTCAGAAAGATTACATTAAGTATACATGTAGTCTAGACTTTGTGGTAACCTGTATGAATCCTTGTCAGTATTTAAAGTTGGAAGAATATTACTAGGAAAACTAAAATTAGGAGGAAGAAGGTGTGAGTTATGTCTGTGTTGTCTGTTCACTCAGAACAGTGTACACTTAGTGTAGGCTTTATTGAATCTGGCCCAGGATTTTAAATGTTGTTTTTTCACAAAAGGGATTTGGGAAAAAAAAAGAAGTCGTTTTTTGAGAGTGGGTTGTGCATGAGTTATGAGTTACAAAGCCATGTTTCTTTGGCTGTTAAGGCTTCCTAAGTGATTTTATGGAGACTATTAGGCCACCCTGTTATGTGGATGAGTGGAGAGTGTTGGTGAAAATGTTAAAGAGGTGGGGCACAAGGAGAGAGCCTTGTGGTACACTGGTGGTGACAGGGTGGTATGGAGAAAGGCAGAGTACTATTTTGCTGACTGATACCTATTGGACAAGTAGCTTTTGAACCATAGAACAGTGGGGTGAGATAGATCTAGCATGGACATTTGAAATAGAAGTTTGCAGTGACAAACCATGTTGAAGGCTTTGCACAAGTCTAGAAGTAAGGAATATACTAGTTTGCCATTATCTGTAGCTTTATTGACAGTATCTATATAAGTTAGAAGTGCAGTGTTGGTACTATGGGAAGGACAGGAGTCATGTTGTGTGGATAGCAGCTCTTCCTGCAGGAGATAGTTTAGCAAATGTTTATGCTTTACTCCTTCACTACTTCCAAACTTTGGAATAACCTCCCAACCTCAATAACCTCCATCTCATACCCTGCTGTCTTTAAAAAATCCCTCAGACAACACCTCTCTACCTGCTGGTTATGCCCATGCCAAAAATAACTCCTCCTCTCACTACTCCCACTCCCTGGGGCTAGAGGTATGCACTCTCAGCAGGTCTGCAGCCATACCTGTGACTGTTACTACACTGCCTAGACAAACCACTCTCTGGGGCTAGAGGTATGCACTCTCAGCAGGTCTGCAGCCATACCTATGACTGTTGCTACACTGTCTACACAGATTTAAATGCATGTAAATAATTCTATACAATGTTACTGTTTTTTCTGCCTACCAACCAGTAATGTCTATGGCATCTATATGACCAAAAGCACATCTTAATATCATCGATTGACTACTGTAAAACTGCAATGGAATTGCTAAAAAACTGTAAATAGTGCTACATTTTTGATATTTGTATTTTTGTAATGTTGACTTTTATATGGAGCTTTTCTCCTCGGGCCTCCACTGAAAGTGGGCTCACCTAGGCCCAGTGGACTTTCCCGGTAAACAAATGCAATAAATAAATAAATAAATACATACATTTTCCAGGTATTTTGGAGATGGACGATACATTTGCTATAAGTCTAAAGTTAGCGATGTCTGTTGAATTTCCTCCTCTGTGCAGAGGGATAATGTGTGATTTTTTTTTTTCCAGACAGAGGAAATGTGGGATTCCTGTATTGACCTTTTTATAAGGACTAAGATAGGATAGGCAATGCTGTTGGATGCTATTATAAGATATTCACTTGGAAGGTCATCAGCTGAAGTAGAACATGGTTTGAGTTTGTATAAGAATAGTTTTATATAGGATGTAGGCAAAGGTTTGAAGGTGAAAGTGGATGTGGTGATATGTGGCTGTTTGGCAGGGGTGAGATTAAATGCTGGGGAATCATTGTTTGGGGAATCTATACTATCTGTGAAATAAAAGTTGAATTCTGTTGCAGTTTTAAGTGGTGAGTTATTTGGAAAGTGATTAGAGTTGAATTTTTGGCTGGGATGTAAGATCTCTTTAATGGCTGACCAGAATTTTTTAGGATTGTGTCTACTATTGTTCTGTAAGTTGTTATAGTATTAGTACTTTTGTTTTAATTTATTTGATTTTTAGTACAGTTGAGAGCATTCTGAAGGTGTCCAGATATTTTGATGTTTTATATTTGTCATTCTTTCCACGCTTTTTTTCTATCTTGCAGTAGTATTCTACTCTTTTTGAATAGCTAAAATGCATTATTTGTTTTTAGTCTCTTCTTCTAGGGGATGCAAGGCTATTTAAGATATTTAGGAAATGTACATTGAATTAATTTACAGCAGTATCTAAGGGGAGGATTTTTAGGATGTTCCAGTTAATAAATGATAGGGTAGTAATGAATATTTCTGGGTTGTTTTATAAACATGCTGTTTGAGTAGATGAGTGAGATGTCTGATTGTATAGACTAGGAAATGGTCACTGAGAAAGTCTGGCATTGTACCTGTGATGGTGAATTTGCTAGGGTCTGATACTAGGATCCAGTCTACTAAAGAATTTGATGTCTTGCTATAATGTGCGGGCCATTAATTAGTTGTGTGAATCTGTATACATTAACTTTAGATGTAGGGGAGTTAGAGGTTATGTACAACTTTTACTTACTAGTATTTTTTATTGTGGAATTGCTATGGATGTTCTAGGTAGGATATCCTCCAGTATAGCTGTATTGTTGCCAGGACGGATGTAAAGGACAGGAATACATGTTTGTTTATATCTGTTTGTTTTCAGGAAAGTAATAAGCTCTGCGGAAATTAATTTTGTTATTTGATTGTTGTACAGGAAAATGTGGAAGTTGTTGGGAAACGTAAGAGCAATGCTACCACCTTTCCTCTTTATATGGTTATTATGGATGATATTATAGCATGAGGTGTGTAATTTCAGGTAATTTATGCTGGTTTTAAGTTAAGTTTCAGTTATACCAAGAATATCAGGCTTGTGTTAGGTAATCCAGGGATGTAGTTATGTAGTTCACTAATTTTATTTCTTATGCTTCTAATATTTATGGTGGTAAAATTTAGATTACTGCTGTGGGGTAGACCATTTTGGGTTTAGAGTAGCTTGTGGAAGGTGTGAAGACTGGTAGAGATGAGTGAAGGCTGCCAGCCTAGCCAGATAGAATTGTGCAGATAATTCTTTCATTTGTAAATATGAATGTTGAACTTAAAACAATGTGGCAACATTGTGGTCTGCGGTAAAGAAAGCTAAGTCAAGCATTTCTTGTTGGACCTTTGGAATTAAAATTATTTCATCACTGCCTTTGATATTTTACAAATTGGCTCCAGTCTGGCTAGATGAAGACTTCCTGCCTATTGTTTTAAGGCTAAAGTTAATGACCAGAATTTACACGTGGAATGTCCTTTATTGCTCTAAGTGTAAAAGAATGTAAATGCAGTTTCTGTCAGCCTAGGAACACCAGGAAAGTGTAAAAGATGATATAATGTTTAGTAGAACTGCAGTTTCAATTTAAACAGTGAGAACCAGAGATTATTAAGCATTTTTGTCTGACTGTCCAACTCAGCACTGCCTGTTGTCTTATGTAAGTTATTTTAGACTTGTGTTTTCTTTTAGATTAGCTAGGAACTATAAAGTTTAGACTAAGTGTTTTTCTGTTATGTCAGAACTGTACTACTGATTTATTTTAAGTATTTCTGTGTGATCTCTGAACTCTTGACTACTGTGTAGTAGAAATTATTGTGTTGTGGTTTTAATTATTTATTATTAAATATTTTAAAACCTTTTAACTGTCGCTGATTTGTGTAGAGATAAGTTAAGATCTAGAGTACATTGCATATTTATAGAGTTTATTGTACAAAGCCACTCTAATAAGCCTTGACTGATTAGTTACACTCACCAATTGGATAATAATATTGCTCAGTAATAATTGAACACCCTTTTAAGGGCCTTTGGGTAGGTGATAATATTAGCTGGGTGGTGGCAGCCGATACTACCATATAGTCTGGGTAAAAGGGGCACAGCTGGAGAACCTGTGCCAGCCTTCCCCAGAAGTGTCTGTGTGGTTGTATAACCTCTAATCTCAAAGTGTGTGTGTGTGTGTGTGTGTGTGTGTGTGTGTGTGTGTGTGTGTGTGTGTCAGCTCCTTGGGCAGGGAAACAAAGCACTGGTTGGACAGAGAGGGTGATGGAGATTTTAGCTTGCCCAGCTAGGCTGAGATCTGGACCCAGTAGCTGTGCCAATGGGGAGTCTTATTGGGGACCTGGGGAGCAAGGGAGTGACCAGCCCCAGACTGACTGTGATCTCTGTGTGCTCTTAAGGGAAATTGCACTTTACTGTGTGTATTTGTTATCCTTTCCTCATATGTGAGACTCTCTATCTGGTGTTAGTGGTGAGGATTGAGGCTCCTTGATTGCTGGGCCAGGGCATGGGCATCATATTTGTGTTTGGCAGTGGTGAGATATCCACATCACATATTAATTAGTTGGCAAATGTTAATTGCCTTGTAGTGGTGAAGGTAGAGTGAATCCTGTAATTTGTGTACAGTGAGCTTTGAAGGTGTTTTGTACTTTAAAACAGCCACGCAGTGAATACTCAGAGTTCAGATCACAATTGTTTTATTTCTTATGTTAGCTTAGTTAGTCAGGGTGAGCAGGTAGCATGTCAGCAGAGGAGTATGGAAAGCTGACAAGGAGCCAGCTGGCAGAGATGTGCCAGGCTGGGGGACTGGTGCATGGAAACCTGACTAAGGCAGACCTGATTGCAGCCTTGGTTACAGCTGCATCAGAAAACAGCAACCAGGAGGACAATCAGACTGGCAGTGGAGATAGAATTCCCTCGGAGAATGGACAGCTCAGCCTTTCTGCACTGGACTTAAAAATCCAGCTGGAGCTAAAGAGACTTGAGTTGGAGGCCAGGCATGTGGAATTAGAAGCAAATGACAGACTGTGACATTTGCAGGCTGAGGAGAATGAGAAACTGTTATGTCTGCAAGCTGAGGAACAAGAGAAGCAGAGGCAGCATGAGAAGGAGATGCTGACTCTTCACCAGAGTCATGGAGGTAATGGGGAAGGGAGTAACTGGACCACAGAAGTACAAAAGGTCAGTACATTTCTTCTGCAGTTTGAAGAGGGGGATAATTTTGATAGTTTCATTCACATGTTTGAGAGGGTATGTAAACAGTATGAAGTTGACCAAGGGCTCTGGGTATGGTTCCTGACCCCCTTACTCTATGGTAAAGCTGTAACTGCATTAGCTAAAATGTCTGACGTTGCATGTTTTGATTATACTGCTGTAAAGAAATGTCTTTTAGAACTGTTTAAGCTAACACCTGAAACGTACAGGAAAAAGTTTCGTGAGCAGAGACACAAGGCAGATGAAAGTGTGTGTGAATATGTTGCTGAATTGAGCACTTATTTCCATAGGTGGGTGAGTGGATGTCAGGTCACCACTTTTGAAGGGCTGACAGACTATTTGGTGAAGGAACAAGCCCGTAGCACTTTGCCGGAGGACATGAGGATCTGGTTAGCTGATAAATAATGTGCCACTTCAGGTGAGTTGGGGAAGGAGGGAGACCTATACCTGGCAAGCAGGATAGCCCTGCACAGGAAGAGGACCCCCAGTACTGCTCATGGGTCTCAAGGAACCCATGGTGGGCAGCAGAGACTGCCACAACAGAATCTGCCAGTAGCAGAGGAAGCCACTAGTTCAGGTACATGTCCAGGAGCTAGGGTTAAATGTTTTGAATGCAACCGATAGGGTCATGTGGCATACAGGTGTCCACAGAGGCAAGGTGGGGAACCAAAGTTGAAGGAGCCAGTATATGGGAAAGATAAAATGCCAATAGTAGATTGTCTTGAGATAACAGGAGTAGTAAACTACCATCTTGCAGATGTCCTGAGAGGGAAGGATTTGGATGAGGCAGTACCATGTGCTTATGCAGTTACACGCAGTCAGGCTAGGAGACAAGCATATGGGTCTGGTAGCCTGGGGGAGACCCAGACAGACTGCATACTTGCAGCCAGGACTGGTGGGGTGGTTACTTCAGGGAGGAAGCTACTCTGTAGCAGTGAGACTGAATGTGAGCCACAGCTGCTTGTGGGTACTAATGTTCCCTTGGACAGAGTGACTGCAATGGTAGAGGTGAATAGTAGTACCCAAGCTGACAGTGAGGCACCACTGTCAGAGGATGTCAGACGTCCTGTGAAAGGGGAGCTGGGAAGGGGTACAAGGAGAGAGTGGAGACAGGCTCCACTCTCAGACCCTACATTGCAAGACCTGAGGCAGGTAGCTAGAGAGGCACCTGATTCTCAAGGAAAGGGGGAATCTGTATACTGGGACAAAGGGTTACTATACAGAGAGTGGACCCCTGAGGGAGGGCTAGAAGGCGAGAGAGTACAGCAGTTGGTAGTGCCTAGAGCCTACCGTCTGGCACTTCTAGCCATAGCCCATGATATTCCCTTTGCAGGTCATATGGGCATAAAATGTAAAAAGAGACATATTATGCAGAACTTCTATTGGCCTGGAATTTCCAGAGATGTAACAGGGTATTACAGGACCTGTGAGCAGTGCCAAAAGGTAGGCAAGGTAGGAGACAAGGTGAGAGCTCATTTGATGCCTTTGCCTGTGACTGGGGAGCCATTTCAGAGGGTAACTATGGATATTGTGAGTCCTCTGAGTACCCCAAGTTCCACAGTGAAAAAGTATATCCTAGTGGTAGTGGATTATGCTACATGATACCCTGAGGCAGTGGCTTTGTCCTCCATTGAGGCAAAGAAGGTGGCAAATGCTTTGTTAGAAATTTTCAGCAGGGTAGGTTTTCCAAAAGAAATACTGTCTGACAGCGGTGCCAATTTCATGTCAGACCTACTGGCTTGTCTGTGGAAGTCCTGTGGGGTGAAGCACATGAAGGCTACCCCCTACTATCCCCAGACTAATGGTCTTGTTGAGAGATTAAACTCTACAATCAAGTCCATGCTACAGGCATTTGCAGATCAGTTTAAGAGGGAGTGGGACAAATATTTGCCTCATCTATTGTTTGCTCCCCAGGAATACACAGGTTTTTCACCCTTTGAGTTGCTGTATGGGCATAGGGTGAGGGGACCTCTAGATTTAATTCGAGATGAGTGGGAAGGTGAGTGCGAGTCTCACAAGATGTCTGTTGTGGCATACATCCTAAACCTCAGGACAAGGCTCAGGGAACTCATGGGCTTGGCCCAGGAGAACCTGTCAGAAGCCCAACAACAGAAAAAGGTGGGGTATGACAGGAATGCTTGAGATAGAGAGTGTTCCTCAGCTTGCAGACGTAACAGTTTCTCATTCTCCTCAGCCTGCTGTGGGGCAGCAGGTAATGGTTCTCATTCCTGTCAGACACAACAAGCTGCAAGCAGCTTGGGAGAGACCCTACAAGGTGGTAAGAAAGGTAAGTGATGTTAACTACATGGTGGAACTGCTAGGCAGACGGCAGGGGCACTAATTGTACCATGTTAACATGATGAAACCTTACCATGATAGGGAGGCCCTTGTGCTAAGCATTTGCAGTGAATTGCAGGAGGAGTCTGAGGGAGATCTGGGGACTAATCTCCTCAGTGAGACTTGGGCTGACACCACAGTGGAAGGGGTAGCAATGTCCCAGCAGCTATCTTCTGCCCAGGTTCAAGAAATCCAAACAGTGTTGCAGGAATTTGGGGACATGTTCACTGGGAAACCAGGGTGCACCCACCTGGTGCAGCACCAGGTGGATACAGGACCCCAAAGGCCTATTAGGCAGGCCCCTTATAGGGTGCCCGAGAAAGTCAGATAGACCCTGAGGGAGGAGGTACAGGAGATGTTGGAACTAGGGATGATTCAAGAGTCCAACAGTCCCTGGGCTCCCCCAGTTGTGCTGGTGCCAAAGAAGGATGACAGCAACAGGTTCTGTGTGGACTACAGGAAATTATATAGTCGCACAAAGTCGGATGTTTACCCCATGCCTAGGACAGATGAGGCCCTAGAGCAGCTGGGTGGGGCTAAGTATCTTACAACCATTGATCTTACCAAGGGTTACTGGCAGGTGCCCTTGACTCCTAGTGCTAGAGAGAAGTCAGTCTTTGTAACTCCTTTCGGCTTGTATGAGTTCACAAAGATGCTCTTTTGGATGAAGAATGCCCCAGTGACTTTCCAGAGGCTGGTAGATCATATCCTAGCAGGAGGAGGAGGGTTTGCCCTGGTTTACATAGATGATATTGCTATCTACAACCATTCCTGGCCAGAGTACCTTCAGCATGTCAGGGAGATGCTGGGCAGACTACAGAGGGCCGGGTTGAAAATTAAGCTGAGCAAATGTCAGGTGGCTATGGCGAATGTCTCCTACATAGGGCATAGATTGGGGAGTGGTAAGATAAGGCCAGCACCTGCCAAAGTGGAAGCCATTCAGGCATGGCCTGCACCTGTTACTAAAAAGCAGGTGAGGGCATTTTTAGGGACAGCAGGGTACTACAGAAAGTTCATCTCCAGTTATAGAACCATAGCTGCTCCCCTCCCTTGACTCCTAGTGCTAGAGAGAAGTCAGTCTTTGTGACTCCTTTCGGCTTGTATGAGTTTACAAAGATGCCCTTTTGGATGAAGAATGCCCCAGCGACTTTCCAGAGGCCGGTAGATCATATCCTAGCAGGAGGAGGAGGGTTTGCCCTGGTTTACATAGATGATATTGCTATCTACATCCATTCCTGGCCAGAGTACCTTCAGTATGTCAGGGAGATGCTGGGCAGACTACAGAGGGCCGGGTTGACCATTAAACTGAGCAAATGTCAGGTGGGTATGGCGAAGGTCTCCTACATAGGGCATAGATTGGGGAGTGGTAAGATAAGGCCAGAACCTGCCAAAGTGGAAGCCATTCAGGCATGGCCTGCACCTGTTACTAAAAAGCAGGTGAGGGCATTTTTAGGGACAGCAGGGTACTACAGAAAGTTCATCTCCAGTTATAGTACCATAGCTGCTCCCCTCACAGACCTGACGAGGAAGAACAGGTCAGATAAGATACTCTGGACCCCAATATGTGAGCAGGCATTCCAGAAGCTTAAAGAAGCTTTGGGAGGACCCCCTGTGTTAGCCAGTCCAGATTACAACAAATAATTTATTGTGCAGGTAGATGCTTCAAACCATGGGGTGGGGGCTGTACTTAGCCAGATTTCTTCAGAGGGAGAAGAGCACCCAGTAGTTTATCTCAGTCGTAGGCTCCAACCCAGGGAGGGATGCTATGCAGCTGTAGAAAATAAATGTCTAGCTATAGTGTGGGCATTGCAAAAACTTCAGCCTTATCTGTATGGAAGAAAATTCACTGTTATGACAGATCAGAACCCTCTAACATGGTTAAACAGAGCCAATCAGCAAAATGCCAAGTTGCTAAGATGGAGCCTGAGGTTGCAAGCATATGATATGTCAGTGCAGCACCACAGTGGGAGTGCAATGTCAATGCAGATGGGCTCTCAAGACAGGGAATGTGGTAGGTATACTCAGGTAGACCTAACCTTCTCAAGCGGCATTTCTCAAGGATCACTTGAAAAACTAGCTTGAGTTTTTCGGGGGAGGGGGGAAATGTGAAGACTGGTAGAGATGGGTGAAGGCTGCCAGTCTAGCTAGATAGAATTATGCAGATAGATCTGTTATTTGTAAATATGAATGTTGAACTTAAAACAATGTGGCAACATTGCCATCTGCTGTAAAGAAAGCTAAGTCAAGCATTTCTTGTTGGTCCTTTGAAATTAAAATTATTTCATCACTGCCTTTGATGTTTTACAAGTCTGCTCCAGTCCAGCTAGATAAAGGCTTCCTGCTTATTGTTTTAAGGCTAATGACCAGAATTTACATGTGGAATGTCCTTTATTGCTCTAAGTGTAAAAGAATGGAAATGCAGTTTCTGTCACTCTGGGAACACCAGGAAAGTGTAAAAGATGATGTAATGTTTAGCAGAACTGCAGTTTCAATTTAAACAGTGAGAACCAGAGATTATTAAGCATTTTTGTAGACTATCCAACTCAGCACTGCCTGTTGTCTTATGTAAGTTATCTTAGACTTGTGTTTTCTTTTAGATTAGCTAGGAACTATAAAGTTTAGACTAAGTGTTTTTCTGTGATGTCAGAACTGTACTACTGATTTATTTTAAGTATTTCTGTGTGATCTCTGAACTCTTGACTAGCTCTGTGTAGTAGAAAGTATTGTCTTGTGGTTTTAATTATTTATTATTAAATATTTTAAAACCTTTTTAACTGTCGCTGATTTGTGTAGAGATAAGTTAAGCCCTAGGGTACATTGCATATTTATAGAGTTTATTGTACAAAGCCACTCTAATAAGCCTTGACTGATTAGTCACACTTACCAATTGTATAATAATATTGCACAGTAATAATTGGACACCCTTTTAACGGCCTTTGGGTAGGTGATAATATTAGCTGGGTGGTGGCAGCCGGTACTACCTTATAGTCTGGGTAAAAGGGGCACAGCTAGAGAACCTGTGCCAGCCTTCCCCAGAAGTGTCTGTGTGGTTGTATAACCGCTTATCTCAAAGTATGTGTGTGTGTGTGTGTGTGTGTGTGTGTGTGTGTGTGTGTGTGTGTGTGTGTGTGTGTGTATATATATGTGTGTGTGTGTGTGTGTATATATATGTGTGTGTGTATATATATGTGTGTGTGTGTGTGTGTGTCTGTGTGTCTGTGTGTGTGTGTGTGTATATATATATATGTGTGTGTGTGTGTGTGTGTGTATATATATGTGTGTGTGTGTGTGTGTGTGTGTATATATATGTGTGTGTGTGTGTGTGTGTGTGTGTGTGTGTGTGTGTATATATGTGTGTGTGTGTGTGTGTGTGTGTGTGTGTGTGTGTGTGTGTGTGTGTGTGTGTGTGTGTGTGTATATATGTGTGTGTATATATATGTGTGTATATATGTGTATGTGTGTGTGTGTATATATGTGTGTGTATATGTGTGTGTATATGTGTGTGTATATGTGTGTGTATATGTGTGTGTGTGTGTGTGTGTGTGTGTGTGTGTGTGTGTGTGTGTGTGTGTGTGTGTGTGTGAGAGCTACTTGGGCAGGGACACGAAGCACTGGTTGGACAGAGAGGGTGCTGGAGATTTTAGCTTGCCCAGCCAGGCTGAGATCTGGACCCTATAGCTATGCCAGTGGGGTGTCTTATTGGGGACCTGGGGAGCAAGGGAGCGACCAGCCCGGACTGACTGTGATCTCTGTGTGCTCTTAAGGGAAATTGCACTTTACTGTGTGTATTTCTTATCCTTGCCTCATATATGAGATGCCCTCTCTGGTGTTAGTGGTGAGGATTGAGGCTCCTTGATTGCTGGGCCAGGGCACGGTCGTCACAGAAGGGAAATGTCTTGATGCTGGTTGTGATGGGCTGGGCCAGGATTAGGGTGAATGTATCCTCCTAGGAGGATTTTAGTACACTGGAGTATTATTGATTCTTGTTTTTGGAGAGTATTTTTTCACTTAATTTTTTTTTATTTGAGTTAAAATGGAGTTAATCAGCCTATACTTGGGGGAAAAGGACCAGCTGGCATAATGGTTATGGTCTACATCTCCCATGCACAAGGTATAAGGTTTGATCCTGTCCTCTGGCCAATGCCCCTTTGGAGTTTGCATGTTTTCCCTGTGTTTCTGTGGAGTTCCTCCCACCTGCGAAATACATGCTTAACATTTCCATCTTAAATTCACCAGTGAGTGAGTTGTGGACAGCAGCACAGACTCTGCACAGTACCCCACAGGGGAAGAGTTGTATAGATCAAGCACTTTGGGTATCTACTGTGGTGTGCAGTATCTTCAAAATAGGAAAACATATATCAGAGACTGCACACCATGGCAGGGCTAACCACTCAGTGTAAAATATGTCTGTAAGTGATTCCAGCATGTTGACTAATGTTGACGAATGGGTATGGGTATTTGCCGGTGATAAGTGTGTTTGAGGACCCAGCCTACTCTGACCTACACCAGGGACCTATGCTAATGGTGGAAGGGATGTATGTGCTCCTATTGGCCAGTCTGTTCCTGCCATAAAGCCCAGCAGGCCTTGGTCTATAAGCTACTGGCTGGCCAGTGTTCAGTTTCCTAGCCTGGATTACCTGGGATAGCTCTGTTGAGCAAAAGCTAAATATAAAACCAATCAACTTTCCAAACATGAGATAGGAATTGTTACACTTAATGTTGGTTCACTGATAGGATGGAGCTTGGAAGTGGACGAGATGATGGCACGGAGGAGACTGGACATACTATGTATCCAAGAGACAAGATGGAAGGGAAGTGTAGCAAAGCCACTTGGCATGGGATCCAAACTCTACTACTCAGGAGATAGTGAGAGAGAGGCTTCAGAAGGCAGTGAGGGATGTCATCAGAATTAGTGACAGACTCATGGCAATCAGACTCCAGCCTAAAGATAGTACAGTATTCATGATCTCAGCCTATGCCCCACAGCAGAATTGTGACAGTGAAGAGAAGGATACATTTATACAGCAGTTGCAGGACCTACTAGATAAAACAGGACAACATGAATTGCTGTTGATAATGGGTGACTTGAATGCACATATCGGGACAGACAGAACTGGATGTGAGGACTACCTGGGTCCACATGGTTGGGGCAACCGAAATAAAGGAGAGGCCATTCTAGACTTACGTATGGCAAATGACTTGATAGTAGCCAATGCGTTGTTCAGAAAGAGAGACAGTCACAAAATCATATACAGGAGGGGCCAACATGCAACTGAGGTAGACCTTCTCCTAGTAAGGAAAGGGCATTGGGGTAGAATCAGTGATTGCAAAGTCATCCCCAGTGAAATAGTTTGCTCAAAGCATAAACAACTGGTTGCCTCAATCAGCTGCAAGCAGTGGTCAGAAAATGCTCTAAGGTCAACAGAGACCAGGCTGAATATCTAGAAGTTGACTGAAGAGAAAGTACAGCAGTTCAAGGAATTACTCAAGGGTCTAGCACCCCAAGACGAGGAAGAAATAGGTGGGGTGAGGACAAATGGCAGTGTTTCAAAAGAGCATGTGTGAGGACTACAGAATAGATATATGTCCGAGCCAGGTATGGAAATAAGGAAAGCTGGTGGTGGAATGCAGAAGTCCAGGAAGTCATCAAAGGAAAGAAGGAGTGCAGGAAAAAGTGGGAGATAGAAAAGATGAGCTAGGCTAGGAAGGAATACTGCCTGACTAACAAAGGGACTAAGAAAGGAGTTGCAACAGCAAAGAACGGGGAATCAGAGGTACGGTACCAGCTTCTGGAAAGTGATGCAGTAGGTGGCAAAGAAACTATATCAGGTTGCAAGGCAAAGACAGAAAGATAAAGAAGATAGTCAGACATCCTTCATAAGGGATGCCAGCAACAACCTGTTCTCCAGTCCACAAGACATCAAAAGCAGATGGAAGGAGCACTTCCAGCAGCTTCTGAATAAAGAAAACCCAAATGAAGCTGTACTACCCCAGACAGAGCCTACAATGAGAGAAGAAGCGGAGCCCACCCTAAAAGAAGTAAGAACAGCACTAAGGAAAATGTAGTCAGGGAAAGCAGCAGGCTCAGATGAGGTCACAGCAGATGTGATAAAGATGCTGGGTAAGATAGGGAAGAAATGGCTCCTGAGGGTACTCGTAGCACTGTGGAGAGAAAGACATATCCAAGATGACTGGAGAATTAACATACTCATGTCAGTGTACAAGAACAAAATGACATCTACAACTGTGGGCAGTACAGAGGTATCAAACTCCTCTCACATTGCATGAAAGTTCAGGAGAGGGTGATTGATAAGAGGATATGCAGAGTAGTAGAAAGTAATATGGGAGATGAGCAATTCAGATTCAGACCAGGATGCAGCACAACTGACCCAATGTTTGCAGCAGGACAGATAGCCAAGAAGAAGCTAGAGATGAGGAAAGAGTCCAAATGGGCCTTCCTAAACTTGGAGAAAGCATATGACAAGGTCCCAAGAAAGGTGATTTGGGCAGTTCTGCAGTGGTTCCAAGTCCCCAAAACAGTAGTAGAATTAGAGGACGCTATGTACAAAGATTTGATGACTCAAGTATGAACAGTGTTTGTTCTCACAGGGCAATTCCCAGTGGGAGTGGGTGTGCATCAGGGTTCAGTTCTGCATCCACTACTGTTCATACTGATGATGGATTACATTAGCAAACAGGATGGAGAGAACAGATCAACAAAGTTGCTGTGTGCAGATGATGTGGTATTACAGCCAGACTCTGAGCAAGAACTTTAGCAAAGGATGCAATGAAAAGAACGGAATGCAAAACTGAAGGCACATGGGATGTAATCAAGTACAAATGAGACCGTGGTAATAGCAGCAAATAGCGAAAATCAGAAGAAGCTGAGAATTGCGATAGAAGGGAAGATAGTGGAATAGGTTAATAGCTTCAGGTATCTGGGAGGGGTAGTTGAGGAGAAGGGGAGTCTGAATGAGGAGGTCAAGGCTTGAATCAGAGGGGCTACAGCTAACTGGCATAGAGTGTCAGTGTAGTCTATGACAGAAGAATGCCAAAGAAGCTGAAAAGTAAGGTGTACAAAGAAATCATACAACCAGTACTTCTGTATGGTACAGAAACCTGGAATGTAAAAGCAGAGCAAATGACAAAGCTGGAGGTGATGGAAATGAAGTGCCTGAGAAGGGCGGTAGGATGCACACTGTGAGACAGACGAAGAAATTAGGGCATAAGAGCAGAAGCCAAAGTAACTCCAATTGCAGAAAAGATCAAAGAAGACAGATTACTGTGTTTCGGATATGTGTGCAGAAAAGCAGAAGGCAATCTGGTGAAGAAGAAGAAGGTAAGAGGAAGCGAGGGCATCCAGCATAGAGGTGGATGGATTGTGTGACAGAAGATCTGTGACAGTCAGGCATGAGTGTTGAAGAAGGCAGGAGTGTAGCATTGACTTGAGAGAGATGGCGACAGTTAACATAACACCCTGACCCCATGTAGAAAATGGAAAGAAGGGGGTTTGATGATGAAGATAATGATTTGGGGTAAATGTTTTAAAGGTACAGTGCTATTGTCAGTAACTGTACATTACTTTGCTATGTGTCCTTTTCTGGAACATTTAAAATAAACCATCTCAGAAGGTGAGATTTATTTTGGTTTGCATGTAAACACAACACTTGAAGAAGGCATATTATTAGCCTTAGGGGCATGCAATACTGACTTAAGGGTTACAGTTTTATTTAACAGCAAGCATCCTACTAAAGACTTTGGATCACTCTGAACTACTCAATTTCTTACATTTCTAGGGAGTACAATGTAAATGTATCTATCACCAAGATTTGTAGTTTTTTTACTGATATTGTCTACAGGAGATTCACCACAGTTTCCAAGTATGCATTAAATTAGGAATGTGTGTCTTTGCCAATCTGTCCGTACTGAATGTCCAGTTTGGAACATAAAGAAGTCAGTCTCAGGTAAAGTCCCAACCCTATCCAGAATTTATTGTTTCAGTTTCTGGTAGCTGTGTACATCAACATCCTCAAGATTTTTTTATGGTTTTAGTGAGTCCCTGGTTAAATATGAGGATAATCTTCTGCCCCCCTTGGTTTGAAGGCAGTTACGTGTACCTGTATACCTCTCAAGTGAAACTAGGAAAACCTTAATAACATCTTCCATTCCAAGTTTCTCCAGGCTGTGATAGGTTTTTTTAGTGAGGGTCCTGGCTGGTTCATCATGGTAGATAGCTGCTGTTGGGAGTGTGAGTGAGTATTGATCAATTCTTTCTTGAAGTCTGAACAGGCGCTGGCCAGTGGATGTAGAACTTTCTAGAAAGACTGTACTAAGTTTGTCAGTATCTGCATTTCCTCCTTGAAGAGCAGCAGCAAAGCTCTGCAAAGTCTTATTAGATTTCATCAAATCCTTGAGGATTTGTTCCCATGTTGTAGGGGCCACAGCAGCTTCCCTGCCAGGACACATTTACCAGCAGAGGAAAAAACAGATGCATACAAGTTCTGGTTTTATAGGAATAAATAAAACATTCTTCAAGGCAACCATTCTCTTTGCCTCAAGGATTATTTTCCCAGAGCAAACTCCGTATGGACACAAAGGTTTTTAACATTTCACTAGTTTTATTAATTCAACAGACATAAAGCTCCTCATGTACTTCAGCACAGGTTCCTACCTATATTTAGGAGTAGGGAAAACAAATCAAACCGATGCAGAGCAAGTAGTTTGGAAAGTCACAGTTATGAAAGAAAGACTGTTTTTCTGCCCCCATTCTCTACCAGTTCAACATTTCTAGTGAAATTAGCTCAACTCCTCAGTCTTTAGTCAAGAGGCTAGGGCATTTACAGACATAATTTTAGTTGCTGTTTTCATATCAAAATAAAAAAAGCCCTCATTCAATCAGTATCAAAATGAAGCTTGAAATTAACATGGTCACAAGGAAACAAAACATAAGTTTTTCTTAGGTCTTTAGTCCAAGATTAATTCAAACACTGTCTTGTTCAGCAGTTACTCCATAATGGTACTTGGGTTGATAGCCTTCTCTCTTTGTACGTCTGCACTATAACAAATCTCAGCAACTTGTCAGTGTGTTTGCAACATGCACAGAGTGTTAATTAAGGTATTTCAGTATTCTTAATGCAGTAATGACTTCTCTTCCATTTGTGAACTCCCAGTCCTAGGCACTGGCCTTTCGTCCATTCTGCCTTCTTCCTTACACAAACTTCATAAAGACGATATTTTCAGTCTTGATAATCCTACGCTATTCTTAGTTTTATCTGAGAATGTTAGTATATAACCTTGCAAGTAACACTTTAGCTCAAAGTATGTGTAACCTGCCAGTCCATAAAAATTTAACAATGATCATACCTTGCAATTTTATTGCTATCTTAAAGCATTTACAGCAAAAAAGACATTTAGTCATTGTAATAATATGTACAATATATACAATCCAGCAAGTAAAATTTGATATATTCAAAATATCATGAGATATTGATCACAGAATAATGTCAGTGTTGTACCCATCCTGAGAATTAGTATCCTTTACAGAGTTCTGAAGCCAATGGAAATCAAGCAACTGCCTTTTCATTAGAGCATAATTACAGCTCAGTGCCCCACTAATCAGGTACCATTTTGTCTCTGTCAGAAGTTCTTCACATAAATCTGCCAATGTTAATAACAGTCCCCCATAAATGACATATAACATGTTACGTCCTGACAATTTTAACAAGAATATGACATTTTGGTGCTGCAGTAGCGTTGTCGCCTCACAGTAAGACGCTGTCCAGTTCGATTCTCAGCTAGAGCGTCTTCTGTGTGGAGACATGCGTGAATGGGTGTACCTTCGTTGAAGGTTGTGCTTCAGGGCTGGTAACTCAGCAAGTAAAAATCAAGTACCAATCATTAGCGGACCGGAGTTCCGCTGTGGCGACCCCTAACCGGGAAAAGCCGAAAGACAAGACAACATTTTAGCACATTTGTCATGTGTAAGCAGTTATAACTGAACCTTATAAAAATCAGATAATGAACAATCATGAAATCTTCAACTCAACAATACTAGCAATATTATTCCCCATCCTAAACATTCACCTTATACAAACTCTTTTCTGACACTCATGTTTAATGTTCACCCTCTTCATATAGGACTGTAGCAGCTTTGCACAAGTTCAAATTCAGTAATTGGATGCTAGTTCCATATAACACACAGAGTCGCACTATACCTCTAATCAAGTGATATTTTATCCCCTTTAAAAATTATTTACACATACATGAAATTGCACAAAATAGTCCAGATGAAAGCATGTCATCCAATAAACCCCAACAAACTAAGCACAATTATTATGTTTAAATTGCTAAATATATAAAGCATTTATAAAAAAAAAATAAAGCACTTCATTTAAACAAGGGATCAATAGTCTGGAAGCTGGAGCTGAGGATTAAGGCTGCGAGCTGTAGTTCCTGTGGTACACAGTTTGATTCCCTCAGTCCTAATTTGCCTGCTGTGTGACCTTGAGCAAGTTACTTAACCATTCATTGCCTCAGAGTCACTTCTGAAAAGGGACTGTTTATCTAGTGGGTCTACTTGGTTTGCAAATGTGTGTTATTATTATTACGCATACAGATCACACTGAAAATAAATCGCTAACTGAGTTACATTTGTCCACTACAGGCACTGTATTACAGCAGTGCTGAGCTTAATTCTTCACCAGCAACACTTCAAAAGGGAAACACAAAGTAACAAATATCATAGAGTCTCCATGGTGTAGCTGTCACTTGATTTCTTTACACTTGTCCATCATTACCCTTATTCTCAGAAGTTCAATGTCCATTCAAATAGCCAAGTGGTGTATCTGTTGCCACTGCATATTTCCCCACTGTACATTTAACAACGGCCTCACCTTCCCCTTCCTTGAGTTCTTGTTCCCACTCTTCGTCTTCTTATTTGGTGATGTCAAAGCTTTGATTTTTTTTGTTGTCCTATTCCACTTCCATGGCTTCCTAACTCACACAATCCAGTGACTGGGGTAGCCTTTCTAGCCTTCAGTCACCAAGTCAGCTGAGGTGAACAGCTGCATCTCTACTGGGGAAAAATCTTCAGGATGACTGGAAATGATAAATCATATCTTAATGTACACTATTTACATTATTTTATGCCAACTAGAAAGTATGCCTTCTACTCCATAGTAGTCTTCAAGAAGTCATGATCTATAGACATTGTGTTTCCATCAGCTATTATCTTCTTAGCATGCTCTCAAAGCTGTGATAAGACCAGACAGTTTTTATACCAAGTCACAATTTGTACTAAGATCACTCTCTGTTTATCATAAATCATGTCTACCTCCCTCTGTGGCAATCTAGTGACCTTTCCAGTATCCAGAGATCTCTTGGAAAGGTCGTTCCATTCTGCCCTCACAGTTCACAAATGTCAAATATACACACATCATTCTTCATCTTCTGAAACCCTGTTTTAACTTGCAACATAGACAACTTCTGTAAAAAAATCACTTGAATGCTTAGTTCGATGGGCTTATTTCACACATTTATTTATTTATCCTTTGTTGAGTGGGTTGGTCCCACTATGCTAGTAAATTCTTTTCAGGGGAGACCTGAGGTGGTATTTATACTACTAGGAGAAATTTGGCCAGAGAATCAGGGAACTTCCCCTACTGTTCGTACGAGTGGTCGTATAGGGACACAATTCAATGTGGCGCTTCCAGTCTTCCTTTCTGAGTGTGAAGGCAGTGCTCAGAGAAGCAGAAAGCATGGGGGAGAAAGAAAGTGTGGCAGTTGCTATAGAGAAGGAAAATGTTAATTAAACAGCTGTTGGAGCGAACGTGATGGAGACAGAGTCGGAAGAGGCCAGGAAGAAGAATGGCAGTGATAATGTACGCAGGGAAAGGAGGGGATACAGCCAGAGGATGGCACACTGCTGCAGTCTGAAGATATCTGTCAGCAAAATAAGTTTGCAGCAGATATTTCTACAACAGAATGTTTTATGACAACCCTCCAATTGGGAGGGTTGTGGGATGTCTGTTTAAAAGAATTACTAGATCAAAGTGAGCTGGAAAGTGAAAAGGCAGTGTCATGGGGAGCGATAATGGAAAGTGGAAAGGCAGCGTCATGGGGACAGATAATGGAAAGTGGAAAGGCAGCATCATGGGGACAGATAATGGAAAGTGGAAAGGCAGCGTCATGGGGACAGATAATGGAAAGTGGAAAGGCAGCGTCATGGGGACAGATAATGGAAAGTGGAAAGGCAGCATCATGGGGACAGATAATGGAAAGTGGAAAGGCAGCGTCATGGGGACAGATAATGGAAAGTGGAAAGGCAGCGTCATGGGGAGAGATAGTGGAAAGTGGAAAGGCAGCGTCATGGGGACAGATAATGGAAAGTGGAAAGGCAGCATCATGGGGACAGATAATGGAAAGTGGAAAGGCAGCGTCATGGGGACAGATAATGGAAAGTGGAAAGGCAGCGTCATGGGGAGAGATAGTGGAAAGTGGAAAGGCAGCGTCATGGGGACAGATAATGGAAAGTGGAAAGGCAGCATCGTGGGGACAGATAATGGAAAGTGGAAAGGCAGCGTCATGGGGACAGGTAATGGAAAGTGGAAAGGCAGCGTAATGGGGACAGATAATGGAAAGTGGAAAAGCAGCGTCATGGGGACAGATAATGGAAAGTGGAAAGGCAGCGTCATGGGGAGAGATAGTGGAAAGTGGAAAGGCAGCGTCATGGGGACAGATAATGGAAAGTGGAAAGGCAGCGTCATGGGGACAGATAATGGAAAGTGGAAGGGCAGCGTCATGGGGACAGATAATGGAAAGTGGAAAGGCAGCGTCATGGGGACAGATAATGGAAAGTGGAAAGGCAGTGTCATGGGGACAGATAATGGAAAGTGGAAAGGCAGCGTCATGGGGACAGATAATGGAAAGTGGAAAGGCAGCGTCATGGGGACAGATAATGGAAAGTGGAAAGGCAGCGTCATGGGGACAGATAATGGAAAGTGGAAAGGCAGCGTCATGGGGATAGGTAATGGAAAGTGGAAAGGCAGCATCATGGGGACAGATAATGGAAAGTGGAAAGGCAGTGTCATGGGGACAGATAATGGAAAGTGGAAAGGCAGCGTCATGGGGACAGACAATGGAACGTGGAAAGGCAGTGTCATGGGGACAGATAATGGAAAGTGGAAAGGCAGTGTCATGGGGACAGATAATGGATAGTGGAAAGGCAGTGTCATGGGGACAGATAGTGGAAAGTGGAAAGAATTCAAGAGAGTGAGAATACACAAGAGAAGAATGAAGAAAAGAGATTGTAGGCGCAGTCAGTGAGAGAGGGTGAAAAAAAGAAGGAAAAAGGTAGAAATGAAGAGAAAATGTTGTGTAAGGATAAGCAACAAGCTGGGGAAGGAACTAGACAGGTATGAGGTATGGGACAGCATCATAGCACCACTTGGGATAGAACCTAGAGAGGCAGGAGCCTTTATTTATAGTAATAAGGATACATTCTGTCACATTCTCTTTGAAGAGGCTCAACATATGGAAAACGTTATAGAGCAATATAATAAAAGAAAAGGCATTAATCCATGAAACTCGTATGGATTATAGGCTTTTAATAGAGAAGTCAAAAAGAAAGTGTTTGTGCAATTTAGAACTGAAACTGAAAGAGATGATTTGAAACAGTATGTAAAGACTATATGTAGAGACATTTTGCATGTCACAAAAATATAGGATAATAGAGACTTATGGATTGGGGGTGGGAATGTGGTCTAGTACTGAAAATGCAAGATGAAAGAACTGTACAGTTACCTAATATAATTTAATATTGAAGTAAACAAAGGTATGGTGAGGTATTGGGAAAAGCCTAAGGCATGTTTTTTATGTGGCAAGGATGATCATTTAATTAACAGCTGTGATAAAAGAAATGTTTTATATGTGGAAAAATGGGACATAAAGCAAAGAAATGTGACATGTATAAAATGTGAAATGATAGGTCATTCTCGGATGTGTTGTACAGAGCTAGAAAAACCTATACAAGAAAGAACATTAGTACAGGAACAAGAGAAGGAGGGAACTGTATTAGACACCAGAGAGGAAATACAAAAAGAAGAAGTAAACAAAGTCGAAGTAACAGTGGATGTGAAAGAGAGTACGAATGAAATAAAAGAGAAGGAAGTAAAAGAGGAAGCAGAAATAAGTAATTCAAGTGATGAAGGAGAAAGTAAATGGGCAAAAGTAAGAACAAACGAGATTCCATAGGTAAAAGAGTAAAAAATTAGAAACATAAGTTCAAAAATGTAACTACAGGGGAGAACAACAAAGGAGAAGAATGAAGATAAAATTCATTCATTATAGTGAGAATCATAGCGATTAATTTCAACGGCGAGAAGAATGTTTGTTGTAGGTTAGGAGTATTAGAAGGGTGTATGACATTAGACATGGATATCATAGCACTTATAGACATTAGAATAACAATAGATGAAGAAAGAGAACAAATAAATGTTTATGGGAAGGCAAATTAATTTGGAATTTAGATAGTGAAAATGCTCTGGTATAGTCATCATGTGTAAAGAATGGATAGATATTTTAGATTATACAACAGTATTCATTAGAAGATTAGTAATAATAGACATAAGATATAACAATCAAATTTATAGAGTAATTCCACTTTATGCATATAACTTACAGAAACAGAGAAATCATATCTAGTAAAATAATGGATCATGTAATTTTAAACATGCGAGTAATCATAATGGGGGACTTTAATTGTGATTTAAGACACAGACATAAAAAAAGAGCATATGCTAAAGTAATTTTATATATGATTAAATATAATAAAATGTATTTATGGGAAAATAAGAATTGGACATACAAAAGAAGCAATTTAAGAAGCAAAGCCAAGTATTTTATAGTTTCAGACAGTTTGATTATACTACATCAAGGGTGTAAAAACGCAGGGTTTTCAGACCATTTAGCCATATGGATAGAGATACAAGAAAGAAGGAATGATATAAAAATAGGCAAAGGAATAAAAAATAATTAATGAGTCAGAACTGAATGAACAGCCTAAAGGACCTAATACTACAGTTATGGCAAGATCACATAAATGTGAGAGAATTTTATAAAGACTGGATGAGTTGGTGGATCAGTTTGAAAGAAAGTATAGAAAAGCGATATTAAAATGGCAAAATGTGAAAAGACTACAGGATTTTGATGTATATATGGATTAGTAACCAAATATTCAAAAATGTAGCAAGTAATAGTGAAAAGTTTATAGAAAAAGAAAGAAAGCTGTATGAAATGAATCAAGAAAAATTTAAATAAGATTGTTTAAACAAAGATACTTTTTGCAAGAAAAGAAAGAAGTAGCACCATACTCCAGTAAAATGGTTAAAGAAAATACACAAATAACGAGAGAATTAAAAGCTGGAGAAGGCAACATAGCAAATACACAAGAATAAATTAAGAGAACAATCAAAGAATATATAGCAAAGACATTCTCAATAAGTGACATTGCATTAAAAGATAGATAAGAATTAAACAAGTTAACTGAATATGACAATACAAGGTTGGGAGAAAAGATTACAATAATAGAATTAGAAAACGTACTAAAGATAGTAAATGTCAAATCAGCTACAAGGATAGATGGAACTGAATACTTAATGTACAAAAACATGTAAGAATGGCAAAAATATTTCTTAGAAGTAATGAACGAATGGTTTGAAAATAGTATAAATGATGAAACTATATGCGTAGGGGTAATGAAATTCATACGGAAAAAGGGAGAAAAAAATGGATATAAGCAATTGGAGACCATTAGTACTACATATTCTAGATTATAAGATTTTCATGAAAATAACAGAAAAAAAAAGAATAGCAAACAAAGTTAATACATTATTATCTGACACAGTCTTTAGAACTAGAAATAAAAGAAGTCAAAAACTGTTAATATTAATAAAAGAAATAGTAGATGACGTAAACAGAAAAAAACAGAATTAAAAATATTAATAGGATATGTAAACAAAGCTTTTGACAAAATTCAGCACAAAGCATTGTGGACATTTTTAGAGGAATATAACATAAGTAATAAAATAAATGTTTTGTAGGCATTTTACATGGAAAGCAAAGTAAGATTAGTAATCAATGGATGGACAAGTGAAACTATAAGACTGAGAAGTGGTATCAAACAAGGATGCCCAACCAGCAGCATCTGATTTGCATTAATTATGAATGCAGTGGTCACTGAGATTAATTCCACATTAGAAAAAGCTTAATACCAGTCACCAGAAGGAATTATGATTCCAGTCATGTTTACATATGCAGGCGACTTAGTGTTAGCAGTTAAGAATGCAGAATGAATGAAAACAGCCATAGAAATGCTCAATAAACAACTGAAGATACTAGGATTGACTCTTAATAAAGAAAAAAGTAAAGGACTATTTTTTTTTTTTTTTGGGAGGGATATAAGGCATAATATTTAATGAAGAAGAGATAGATTGGGAGAAATACAGGGCATTAAATTTAATGAAGAAGAGATGGAAATCCTAGGAATATAGTTTAGAAATGAACAATTAAGAGAACAACAATGGAGAGATATGATAGTTAGAATACAAGTTCTTTGCATATTTTGGAGAACATTTAGGCTGTCGTACAGGAAAAATGTCTTTGGCTGACATCAAAGAGTGAAACAATACTAATTTGATGAACTTTAATCATACTTTGACTTAGCAATGGGGTCCATTCTTGTCATGGTACTAGAACTCCAAAAGATATGGAGAAAGTAAAGCAGGCAAAAGGCATATTTAAATAACTCCATAATATTAGGTAAAATTACACATTTAGCTAATGTATGTACAATTCAGTTAGCATTATAAAAATGAGCCATGGCCTCAAGCTCAATGCCAAAAAGTGCATTGTCATCCCCTTTGGTAAAAACTCTGTACCCATGAACTACCACATAGGCAGCAGTCTACTTAACACCAAATGTGTGATGAGACCCTAGGACCCAGGTGGACAGTAGTCTCTCCTTTGATAATCACATCACCACAGTGGTCAGGAAATCCTTCTATGTGCCACACCTCATCATGAAAGGGTTCTCATCCAGGAAAAAAGAGGTCATTGTTCCCCTGTACTCATCACTCATTAGACCCATTATAGAATACAATGCCCTTTTGGAATGTACCTCACAAGACACCTGCAACAGCTGGAAAGGCTGCAGAAGTACCTCACCAAGAGGATTACCAGCCTCAAACAGATGCCCTACACAGACCGTCTGAAAAAACTCCAGCTTTACTCCGTTGCATATCACCTACTGAGAGGCGATCTCTGCCTAACATACAAAGCTGTGTCCAACACAGAGCTGTTGGACATGCTACACCTAAATAAATCCCAATCCCTCCCCTCCAAGCCACAAACTCTAGGGACCTAAACCTTGTCACCACAAAAAACAGAGCACCCTGGGGGGATAGATTCCTGTCCCAGAGATTTCCCATACTCTGAAACAAACTACCCATCTATGTCAAGGAAAGTTCCTCATTAGCACTCTTGAAGAAAATTCTTGATGAGTGGATGAGAAATAGGAAATTCACCCCGGGGATCACTCCTGTGGCTCTGCTGGAAAATAACTTTCTTGGGTGGTGAAAGCCAGGGAGCCTTGTTGGCTAGGCTTACTTAGGTACTTTTGCTGCTAGCCTAGTACTGACCTATAATGAATGTAATTTTTCCATTCATTTGGGGGTCAAGACTAAACACAGTGAAAAGAGGTATTATTTATGTATGTAACAAAGGAGGGTTGAGCTTGTTGCACCCAACTGTATATGTTTTTTCATTAAACTTGTATAAAATCTTAGTAAACAGGAAAGAGAAAGAAAGGTTACTATCAAAAGTCATAGAAGGGAAACATAAAGCAATTTGGGAAAGTCTGGAATATTTAAAAAGAAGTAAAAAAGTTAATTGTATGGCCATGACATTATATCAATAACAAATACTGCTATGGAAAATTGATATAGGAAAAGTAGAACAAACATAGAAGGATGTGATATGAAAATATAATGGAAAAAGTTTATTATGTTTATCATTGGAAACAAATAAGTGAAGAGAAGATCAAAGCAGTAAAAATGAGAATTAATAAGTACAAAAAAAAAGAAAATATGTAGAATGTACAGATTTTTGTGAAGGTTATGAATAAGTAAATTACCGGTCAAGGCAAACATCCCATATAAGACAATAAAAGATAGAATTTGTTTATATTGTGGTGAATTAGAGACAACTGAACATGTTTTTATAAAGTGTAAAAGGACATTTAAAATGTGGAAGGAAATATATGACAAAGGATACTTAAAAGAATTGGTGAACATTGAATGTATTAATATGTACATGACTGAATATGTAAATTATAAAAATGTAAAACAAAAGGACATAAACTGGATGCAAAATTGTTTTGTATAATATGGATAATATGGAACAAAAGAATTAATGAAGTAAAATACACTGGAAAGTGATTATTTTCAGATATTTTGAAGAAAGTAAGACTTTGGTTGTGGAGAAAAGAGTTGGGGGAATTAAAAAATTGAAAGTTTAATATAAATGTAAGAATCATGTTATAATATTGTAAATAATGTAAATATGTGTTGAAAAGTTGTACATAAGATGTATATATTTGTAAATACAATAAAGACCCCTACTCTTTTCGATAGGTGCCATGGATTCTTTTACATCTACCTGAGATACCACCAACTCAAGCAGATGGGGCCTCTGTTTATCATCTTATATGAAGGATGACACACTCAGGCGTGAATATACCCCCCCCATTATGTTGCACTGCAGTGTCAGTAATCAATCGACCTGGTGTAGGAATAGAACCCACAGCCTTCTGCACCAAAGGTGCATGTGCTACCTGTTATGCCGCTGACATTGCTACTGGTGCATCCACCATCTTTTGTTGGAACAGTGTAATAGCATCATATAGCTCTTTGAGAAATTCACTAGAACCATCCCCAGTTGACTTGTGCTACTTAACATCAGGATTCAGATACTCAGACACAACTTTAATGTGCTTTTTTGACTGCTTAAAAGGGCACATTCCATGTCTGCTTTCCATAATTTTATTACTGTTTGCTGATTGCTGTCTTTACTGGGTTGTGATTCAGAATCAGTAAGGTACCCCCAGGCTACATCTGCTCCTCATAAAACATCTCTTGTTCTCACTTCAACAAATCAGAAACCATTATTTAAAAAACAACAAATTGCTACACCACTATCATCAAAATTACATAAAAAATAACATTTAAATTCTAAAGATATATTTTTATTCACTATACTGATTAGAGCAGCTGAAGGGAGCAACCAACCTTGTGATGCACTGCAAGGCATCCTCTGAACCTAGTCTTACACTCATGACTAGGCATTTAGCTTCCAAGAGTCCGTTTATAAAATACATTGTTAAGACACTAAATACTTTCAGTGCTATTTATTATTTCTCTATGCAAGTGGTCACTGTGTATAATTCATGTTATGCTAATAGCTCTTTTGTAAAGTGTGTGTTTAACAATGAATATTTTGTTTGACTCCATGCACAACCTTTCACTCTGCATTTTTATATCAGTTATTGCTGTGGCCAAGATTCAGAAACATTACAGCCAATGGTAAGCCCTTTTTACTACTGGCTGTAGCTATTTCTGATTCAGAGACAGCTGGTGTACTGCAAATGTAGATGAGGCATTCTGGGAAAGCAGCACATGATAATTAGTAATTTGCTCTCCCACAAAATGCCTTCAGCAAGTTCTTTACACAGCTGATCAATTCATAGACTCTCTTGGCTGTTTAAATATGCCAGTTGCATTAGTTAACTAGGCCAAAACTTATGCATAAGGGACTTGAGTGGATAGGAAGTGATGAGGGCTGTGTGTGTGTGTGTGTGTGTGTGTGAGTGTGAGTGTGTGAGTGAGTGTGTGAGTGTGTGAGTGAGTGTGTGAGTGAGTGTGTGTGTGTGTGTGTGTGTGTGTGTGTGTGTGTGTATATATATATATATATATATATATATATATATACACATGTGTAAGTGTGTGTTTATGTGTCTCTGTGTGACAGTGTGTGCAGAGGTATAAGTGGTCTATGAGTGTGTGTGTGTGTGTGTGTGTGTGTGTGTGTGTGTGTGTGTGTGTGTGTGTGTGTGTGTGTGTGTGTGAGAGAGCATGTGTGAATGTGTGTCTTTCTGGGTGGTTGCAGCTGGAGGGTTAGTTAGATAATAGGAAGGATAGGTGTGTGCATGTGTACATGTGTGTGTTTGGGTGAAAGGTTGAGTGCATCCATGACAGTGAATGTTTGAGGGATTGTGTGTGTTTAATGTATGGTAAGTGTTAATGTGTGTGTGTGTGTGTGTGTGTGTGTGTGTGTGTGTGTGTGTGTGTGTGTGTGTGTGTGTGTGTGTGTGTGTGTGTGTGTGTGTATGTGTGTTCGTGGTTGTGCATGTGTGAAGAAGCTGGGTGCCATACATCTAAACTCCCCTTGAGCAAATCCTGCAATACTGGCAGGGGAACACTAAATACCAGGGACTGTTTAACATTATCCTAAGTCACATCAAAAGTTAATAAAACGAGGTTTTGCAACACAAAGACATATGGGAGATAACTAGACATCAGGAACGCACTTTATTATTACCCTAATCACTTATGTTATTAGAACCCATGTTTTGCAGTATGATGCATTTTCTGAAGAATAAGAGGAATACAACTCTAACATCTGGTATTATCGACTGACTGTAATCATTTGTGATTTATGAGGGATGGCGAAAAAACAAGAGGCAAGATCAGAGAAGTTCCTTTAGCTAAGAGACAAGTATGGTGTGTGGTGGTTTGTATATGTGGGTTTGATTGGATAGATGTAGGTATGTTTGGGGGACTGAATGAGGGATGCCTGTGCTAACACAGTACATCGTCCACCAGTGGTGAGTGTCACATTGGCAGCAGGAAAGGGCTTGTTAATGCTACTGGTATTCACAGAGGAAGTCAGACACATGCAAATGAGCCAATAATGAGGTCTTTCCTCACTGCAGGTAATGTACCTCCGAATATCTGGTTGCAATAATGGCACTAAAAGGTCCTTTTTACCACAGCTTTAACTCTCGCAGATGGGTTTGATTTTGAATCCTGACCTGTATGTAATATTTTTAAACATCTTTATTAAATCATCACATTTTAAATTGCAACAGGGGTTCACAAACATTGACACCTTCTGGCTAAGATCAAGAGTACTAATGACATACTAATGACATTTCCTTTATTATCGTGCAGTGTTCCTGTAGATTGTCTTTTGTAACAAATTTCATTCACTCAAACATTGCATAAATTCCTCAAATGTTGTCTTCCTTTAAACCTCACGTCCTCTCTTGAGCATTATTTTGCAGGTATTATTCCTAGAAATTCCATTTATTTCTATAACATTTGCTCCTTCCCTGTTCTAAAGATCTACTTCCAGTTCTTTTGTCTTTTTTACAGTATTCAGAACTGCTGTTAATGTTGGCATGGGTTTTGATGTCCATTTTCTAGTAATTTCTTTTTTGCCCGTCAGTGTTATTTACTATGATTAGGCAGCTGCGATCCTGTATCCCAGCTCAAAATAATAATTTCCTTAGTTACTAACGTTTATTCCAGCAGCATTTCTATGAAAGTGTTCTGTAGGAGATGTGTACAATCAGTCAGCTCATTGCATTCTCAAAACAACATGCTTCCAGTAATTGAACAAAGTAGCTCTTCCCTATCACATCTCCAACATTTGTTATCTACGTGAGGAATAATTCTCCCAACCCTACTTGGGGTATAAAAATATCCATGCAGATACTTCCAAGCAGAAATCTTAAACCTTCTGGACTTTGTAACATATTTGGCAGTTGAAAATAAAGTCCATGACCTAGGAACTCAATGTTGATAGCAACTTCAATTCCACAGAACTGATATTAACACAAGTAAAAATAATTTAAAATCAAGCGCTTTCACCCAGGCTCTCCCAGGCTTTGTCAAGACAAATTATTGAAATTATTGATCCTTTGTAAGGACTCATGGGAGTTTCTTAGGAGCATTAAGAAAGAGTTTTTCATTGAGACAAAGTATTTAGTAACAATTGACGTTATAGAATTGTTTCCAAGCATACCACATGACATAGGCTTAACATGGTTTAATGACATGTTGGCTAGTCACTCAAATTTGAGTGCTAACATCATAGGTCTTTTGGTTGAGTTTATGGAAACAATTCTCACCAACAATTTCATCTTTTTCAATGGTGAACTATTTCGACAAAAAAGAGGAGTGGCAATGGGTACTCCCTGTGCCTCCGCGTACGCCAACATTGTGTTGGCGTATTGGGAGTCGAAATACATATTTAACAGTGATTGGACCAGATGTCTAGTACATTACCAACGCTATTTGGATGACATTTGTATCCTGTGGAAAGGAAATCTAGAGGAATTGGAACAATTTATTAGTTACATTAATTCCAATACAGAATTCCTCAAATTTACAAGCAACATTAGCAAAGACAGGCTACACTACTTAGATGTCAATTTATACAAGAACTCGGAGCAGGGATGTTTTCAATCGAGTATATATAGAAAGAAAAGTTATTCCAACATGTTCCTCCACTTTGACAGTTGTCACCCATTGTTTCAAAAGAGGGGGATAATTAAGGGACAACTCATTAGAGCCTCCAGAATGTGTAGTGAAGAAAGCATCTTTAGAGATGAGGTTGCTTTTTTGAAAATATTGTTCACAGAAAGAGGCTACCCCACACAATTGTTTGATTCAGCATTGTTGGAAGTTACGACCAATAGGATGGATAAATACTTCCCTTTACTGGGTGAGGAACGTAGACAGGATGCAGGGACAGTAGAGAGTAAAAGTAAAGAACAGAGTAGTGCATTTATTCATACAAAAAGTAAGGAAAGTACAGTGGTAGAAAACATAGTTGAAAAGTATTGGCCAATTTTAACTATGAATGATGAACTCAAGCAAGTTCTTGGGGGCAAACCACAGTTCACCAGGAGAAGGAACATGAATTTAAAGGATCTATTTGAGACAAACATGGTAAACAAAGGGTACAATGGACAATCCTTAGTAGGTACATTTAAATGCAAGGCTTGTAAACAGTGTCCATTTATCATTAACACCAAAGGTTTTTATTTGAAACCAAGGAAGCAATATATTAGGTCACCAGGCTATTTTAATTGTAAAACAAAGGGAGTGATTTATTTGGGGTTTTGCCAGCATTGTTTTAGTTTTTATGTTGGCAAAACCGAAAGGACACTGGCAAAAAGAATCTACGAGCATCTTTATGAAGTCAGTAAACATAAAGAATCAAATGCATTTTTTAGACACTCCTTAGTTTGTGAGCACAAGGACCTTAGGTTCATAGTACTGGAGCAGGTCAAGTGCAACCCAAGAGGAGGAGATTGGGAAACATCCCTTGAATACAAAGAACTACTTTGGCAGTTAAAATTAGATGCCTCAAGACTCCCCTGGCCTTAATGATACCATAAGTTTAAGCAGTATACTCAAACTTAGAAGGGCTAAATTATAATAGTTATATTACACATATATTCTTTAAGAAGTCCAGCCCATTCAAAGTTCTGTAACAACTTTTAAGTTTAGTTTTTGGTTTTGATATTGCAAGTGGTGCCAATATAAGAAGAATAAATGTTATTATAGTATAAAGCTGCTGAGTTGGTTTTAGTGAAAACAGGGAAGGAAAGTCACACAACATATAAATAAACACATTTTTATGGTTCACTGTATTGTTTTAACTACTAACAAAAATAAGTATATGAAGGCAGTGGATATAGCTCTTGTTTTTAGAATATGTATTATTGAATGTTTTAATAGATTGTGTACAATATTTTTAGAAAGAAGGGGCAAAATTTGTAATGAAATAGTTAAAAAAGCCCTTAATTGATTGATTGAACGATTGATTTCAAAATGCTGTTGTAAGGGTGTGTATAAAAGGAAGCATTTAAACATTTAATAATTTGTCTTGACAAAGCCTGGGAGACCCTGGGTGAAAGCGCTTGATTTTAAATTATTTTTACTTGTGTTAATATCAGTTCTGTGTAATTAAAGTTGCTATCAACATTGAGTTCCTAGGTCGTGGACTTTATTTTCAACTACCAGCTTGGTTTGATTTTGGTTTTTTGGCTTGTGTAACATATTTGGCAGCCCAACAGATTTCTCCTCATTGTTCCTTTGTACAAGGCCTCTCTATTTTCTTTTCCCAATCTTTTCTAACCTAATCTGATTGAGTATGATAACTATCATGGAATATTTTTGTGATACATTACCACTTATGGACACAATTTCTGTTCTAGACTCCTCTAAAAGCTCTACCAGACCTGTGCTTTTACTTAACTTTTTCCTGTCACTTTCACTTTGCCTGTACTCTGTTATAGTTTTACTTAGCTCTCTCCTGTCACTTTCTCTCTGCCTGTACTCTGTTATAGTTTTACCTAGCTCTCTCCTGTCAATTTCTCTTTGCCTGTACTCTGTTATAGTTTTACTTAGCTCTCTCCTGTCACTTTCTCTTTGCCTGTACTCTGTTATAGTTTTACTTAGCTCTCTCCTGTCACTTTCTCTTTGTCTGTACTCTGTTATATGTCCCTGATAGGAAAGACAATCACTAACCTGCTGACCAAACTTCTGCTTAGCCTCATCCCACTCTTTTACCTTAACCACCCCAATTATTTCCATCCAATACATTGGTTCTTTTGTTAATTTCTTCCAGTAGATTCTTATCCCCCTCTTATCTATTTCCTGTACCTCTATTTGCAAATATCCGCATTGGTAAAATCTCCTTTCCCCTTTTCCTCACTGGCTTAGTTCTTAAAATACATTCTGATACTTTCTGAATAAAATATTATATTATTAACACAACAAAATATTTTCAATGGTTGTTACTATTTTCCTTAAGGACATGCATCCTAAATCCTGGTCTCTGTTTATTTTTTTCACCCCCCCCCCATTTAATTATCATTTTTTCCCATTTTGATTTCTGACCCTCCAGTTGAGTTATGCATATGAGCCTTAACTGCACAGCTTTAAAGTACCTCTTCAAATTAGGTAACCCTAAACAACCTTGCTGTATGGGGAGAATCAACTTATCCAGCTTAACTCTTGCCCTCTTCCCCTCTAAAACAAATTCCTTAAACCCTTTATTAGTTGGTATCCACAACTTCTCCTTTGGTTGATAAAAATATACCTGACCTATAAATGAGACTAAAGGGACTAAAAACATTTTTGTTGCTTGTATATTACTATCCATATCCATAAAAATAACCAAGAGCTTGTAATTTCGTGATGTTTGCATTATCTTCTGTTTAGTTGCTATAACAGAATAATTTTTAATCCATACACCAAAATACTTCTTCTTATCATGTCCCTATGAGTGTGTATATCTAATTAATATGCTCTTTAGTAAGTGGCCATCTTAGAAGTTTTTGTATAATAAAATGTTATACCAAAACGACTATATACAAACCGTTTTAGTTCAGAATTCTACTGCACGTTAAGTTTTCTTATAAATTAGTAACTGGATTCTTCTTCAAGCAGAATTATTAGCATTACATTTAGGCAAAGTATCTTCATACCATATAAATTCTCTCTGAGTAACTTGCTCCTGTACAGCACAAATTGTCTTTTCCTTTCAAACAAAATGCTCATGACATTTTTAGATAAATTGCTTGCTTATAAGAGGAACCTTCTGCATATATATAAAATCAATAATTGCTTTTCCCTTTATGGAAATAAAATCAGCCACATTTTCTTTGGTAAATAACTTGCCCACATGGAAGTAACTATGCAGAAAATATTCTAGTATAAATCATCCCTGATCATAATCCCTGTGTACGTTTTCACGAATTAGACCCTTGCACACTTTGTGCAAAGCATTTGTAATGCTTAGAATAAGTTGTTTGTACAAAAAAATCATTCCATAAAAAGTTATTTTTCAATGTAATAGCTTAACAGCATGTTTTGTTAGAAGAGAAATACTTATCTAACTATTTTGACATAAGTGGAGTAAGCAAGAGACTGCCATTCACACCAGCACGATTTCTTCATATGATCGGCCGTATCATCACCCTGCCAGAACTTTAGCCTGTAACTTTGGAGAACTGCTGCAATCCAAAACCAGACTTGTCACATTACCATGTGTGAACTAAGCTATATATACACTTTAGAAAATATAAAGAATTACATGGTGCATCATTGAAAGGTAACCGCTCTTTTACTTCTTTTGCAGATGTTACAGAAGGAGTGCCCTGCTAGATGCTTGTTCACTCTGAGAGATCTTCACATTCGCATCCTAGCAGCACTCTTCATCTGCTCATTAGCACCCTAGCAATGATGTTCATTTGTACATTAGCACCCTAGCACCACTGTTCATCTCCTTAGTAGCATCCTAGCAGCACTGTTCAGCTGCACAGTCACATTCTAGCACCACTGTTCATCTGCACACTGCCATCTTGGCAACGCTGATCATCTGCACATTAGCATCCTAGAAGCAGTGTCCATGTGCACAGTACCATGCTAGCAGCACTGTTCATCTGCATAGTAGCATCCTAGCAGCACTGTTCATCTGCATAGTAGCATCCTAGCAGCACTGTTCAGCTGCACAGTCACATTCTAGCACCACTGTTCATCTGTACACTACCATCCTAGCACCGCTGATCATCTGCACATTAGCATCCTAGAAGCAGTGTCCATGTGCACAGTACCATCCTAGCAGCACTGTTCAGCTGCACAGTGACATTCTAGCACCACTGTTCGTCTGCACACTACCATCCTAGCACTGCTGATCATCTGCACATCAGCAGCCTAGAAGCAGTGTCCATGTGCACAGTACCATCCTAGCAGCACTGTTCATCTGCATAGTAGCATCCTAGAGGTCTATATTATAAAACCGAAAACTCATTTAAGCGAATACCGCAACAGCGACACATATAACCCGAACCGCAAATACGCCGAACCCCCTAAACCGCAAAATTAAAAATCTCAAATCGTCATAGTCAGCCAACCCCACTGCATGCTACATACTACATACCCAAACATAATAAATAAAACACATACATAAACTAACCAAACCCTACTACTAACCCTACACTAAACCTTACATACATTACTATCTATGCACTTACCTTAACCCGCACCCTAACCCTAAGGTCCATAAATATCGCACACTTACTCTACAGACATATACCCAAACAAAACAAATAGTCCACACACATACACTTAACAAAACCCTACACTAAACCTTACATACATTACCTATCTATGCAATTACCTTAACCTGCACACTAACCCTAAGGTCCGTAACTATTGCACACTTACCTTATGGAGCTATACCGCAGACAGGCCAACCATGAAAATTCAACATATCGAGTTTCACGGTTTTGGACGTTCGCCATTACCATAGTTTGCGCAGTATGTGTCGCTCTTTCCGGATTCGCTCAAATGGATCTTCGGGCTTCTAATATAGACCCCATCCTAGCAGCACTGTTCATCTGCACACTAACATCCTAGAGGCACGTTCATCTGCACAGTAGTATCCTAGAGACACTGTTCATCCACATAGTAGCATCATAGCGTTACTGTTCATCTGCACAGTAGTATCGTAGAAATACTGTTCTTCTGCACAGTAGCATCCTAGCACCGCTGATCATCTGCACATTAGCATCCTAGAAGCAGTGTCCATGTGCACAGTACCATCCTAGCAGCACTGTTCATCTGCATAGTAGCATCCTAGCAGCACTGTTCATCTGCACACTAACATCCTAGAGGCACTGTTCATCTGCATAGTAGCATCCTAGTATTACTGTTCATCTGCACAGTAGTATCCTAGAGACACTGTTCATTTGCACAGTAGCATCCTAGCAGCGCTGTCTGTTTGCACAGTAGCATCTTAACAGCACTGTCCATCTGCACAGTAGCATTCTAGCAGCAGTGGCCCCCCCACACGCAAGCATGCTAGCGGCACTGTTCATCTGCATAGTGGCATCCTAGCAGCACTGTTTATATGCACAGTAGCATCCTAGCTGCAGTGTTCATCTACACAGTCTCATCCTAGCAGCACTGTTCATATGCACATTAGCACTCTCATACCAGTGTTCATCTGCTTAATAGCTTCCTAGCACTACTGTTCAACTACAGAGTAGTATCTTAGCACCAGTGTTCATCTGCTTAATAGCATCCTAGTACTACTGTTCAACTGCAGAATAGTATCTTAGCACCAGTGTTCATCTGCTTAATAGCATCCTAGTACTACTGTTCAACTGCAGAATAGTATCTTAGCATCAGTGTTCATCTGCTTAATAGCATCCTAGCACCACTGTTCAACTGCAGAGTAGTATCTTAGCACCAGTGTTCATCTGCTTAATAGCATCCTAGCACTACTGTTCAACTGCAGAGTAGTATCTTGGCACCAGTGTTCATCTATTTAATAGCATCCTAGCACTACTGTTCAGCTGCAGAATAGTATCTTAGCACCACTGTTCATCTGCTTAATAGCATCCTAGCACTACTGTTAAACTGCAGAATAGCATCTTAGCACCAGTGTTCATCTGCTTAATAGCATCCTAGCATCACTGTTCAACTGCAGAGTAGTATCTTAGCACCACTGTTCATCTGCTTAATAGCATCCTAGCACTACTGTTCAACTGCAGAATAGTATCTTAGCACCAGTGTTCATCTGCTTAATAGCATCCTAGTACTACTGTTCAACTGCAGAGTAGTATCTTAGCACCAGTGTTCATCTGCTTAATAGCATCCTAGCACCACTGTTCAACTGCAGAGTAGTATCTTAGCACCACTGTTCATCTGCTTAATAGCATCCTAGTACTACTGTTCAACTGCAGAATAGTATCTTAGTACCAGTGTTCATCTGCTTAATAGCATCCTAGCACCACTGTTCAACTGCAGAGTAGTATCTTAGCACCAGTGTTCATCTGCTTAATAGCATCCTAGCACTACTGTTCAACTACAGAGTAGCATCTTAGCACCAGTGTTCATCTGTGTAGTAGCATCCTAGCAGCACTGTTAAAAAAAAAAAAAGTGAAACAGCAAAAAAGCATAGTGCAAAGTTAAGAGTGTAACCATACATACACCATTGGTAGCCAATGTGTACACACTAATTTACAGTAAGCTCTTAGTTAACCGGCACCCATGTGGATTGGTAGATGTCAGATAACTAGTTTTTGATTGCTCGAGAGTTACTATTAAATATAGGCCTGACTAATACTGTACCTAATACTATTTTTTTGGTTTGACTTGTTCTCGGGTTGGGGAGAGAGGGAATTTATTCCTATCTTCCTTTTTAAAACTCTAAAACTCTAGAAAACGTAAGGCATGTTTCTGCGGGGGGAAAACAGAAAGTGCAACACATGAAAATTGTACTGTATTTCTTCGATATTTTTTGTCGGCTGCTTAAAAGTGCCAGTTGCTTGCATTCCAATTAACTGAGTGTTTACTGTATAATGAGGCAAGATATTTTCTAGTGCAAGGATGTTGAATGTCCCTGATTCAAAAAAATATAGCATAAAACTGTACAGCTGACCAGCAAAGAAGATACCTGTGTCCATAGCAATGTATGCTTTTTATATTATTGGTTATCCAATTAAAGGCTTCTAATGTGTTCTAAAGTTATATTGTTTATGTAGAAGCTGCAGCTTTCATTTTTATCTTTTTTTTCTTGTTTTGTTAACTGAGTAAGTCAATTATTCTTTTTGGACCTGTTTTGGCCAGGGCCCAGACTATAATGGCAGAGTAAATATAAATTATATATGGACAGTATAGTCAATCAACCAGCATATTTTGGAGAGGTGGGGGGAACTGGAGTGCCAGGATAAAATCTGTGCCAACATTGGGAGGACATGCAAAACTCTGCCTAGATAGTGAACAATGCCAAAACATAGCGCTGTGAAGCTTTGATCTTATCACTGGGCTGCTGTGCTGGATTCAAAAATATATGCAAAAGTAAAAGTAGGTATACTGCCCCAGACAGGAGCAGCAATCTGAAAGCTGATGCATAATCCTAAGAATCCTAGCTATAGTAGACTCATTCTTATCTGGTCTCGCTGGGACCAGACCTTAGGCTGGAAAAACGAATGGCTGGTTAATCAGGAAAAAGCATACAGAATAGCATTTATAGGTTATAAATCAGCTAGAATAACAGAATTTGTGTTAGTATGCATTTTTCTAAAGAATATGAAGTCTAAAATTGAAATATCTGTCATTATTTAGCCTAGAGGAGGCAGAACTGCTGTTCTTCTCTGCCGTCTTTAGCCAGGGCTACGGCAGAAATATGATGGCAGGTTAAAGAGTGGCTGGATAAGAGGGAGTCTACTGTACTGTCCCTGTTTGAAATTGTACAGTAGCAAGCTCAGGAAAGACACAAAAATGTTGCTACTTTGCAAAATGTAGTGGGTCATTGGAGCAGCCTTTCTGACGATGTTCCAAGGTAAGACCAGCAGCAGTGCTCAGGAGTGTATGTGAGCCATAAGGCAGTTTTAATGAAGGGTGAGGGGGTTTCTTTTACTGCTTAACTATTGGTTAGGTATGATGTGGAGGTCATCCTGTAGATAGGAAACAGGCAGGCTAGCTGGGGCAAACATTCCTTCTCTGTTATAAATTATTTCTATCAAACACATTCATAAATGTGCTAATACAAACAGACACAGTGGTTGATTTGTAAATATGCGGAAGTATACACAGTGCTCCGAAATGGTGGCCTTCAGTTTCAAATGCACAAATATGCTGACAGAAAATACGGTAGATATTCAGAACCTGTAACTCTTATGGAAAATGCTAATTAATGTAAATAAGTCTTTTTGTTTAAGTTTATTCTGTTTCATGCAGTGTGGCTTAAAGTGGCTAGTTATGCATGTCAAATGCATGTTTGCGCATTTAAGTGCACAGACATGTAATTTAAATGCATATTTGGAGGCATTATATGAAATGCTGTACAAAAAAAAACTGTCATGCATTAATTAGTGCTTTGCATAAGGGCTATAGTTTCTAAAAATGTTGCATGGTGTACTGAGTCTGTCTTTTGTTACAGCTGGCCCTTGCATATCTATCCCTCCCTTATTCATCCCATCTTTGTTGTGGTGTAACACAACCGGTATACTTTATTACTTATATGAATTACTCAAAAGAGATTTCTGAATGGTTATATAACAGAGGTTGCAGAATATTTTTCAATATGATCATGCTTTCTCAGGTCTATTTACAGAGCTGTCTGTACATTCATTTTACAATGGTCACTTTATTCTATTCAGGGATGAAGGGAGAGCCAAAGCATCTTCTGGTCAGTACTGGCTGTAAGACAAGAAAGCAATCCTAGGCTGGGCACTTGTCCATCACAGCATTTTAGAAACAGCTGATACAAAACCGAGTCTCAAAGATATTAAGTTCCCTGATACATTCTTCCCAGAACTGAATAAAATATTCAAAATAAATAGAGGTTTTAAACATCTTATAAATTTCTGCTGTTGGGCGAGATGATAGTGTTTTGTTAGTCATGTGTTGCAGAAATCTGCCTGCAACATACATTACATTATATCCAGTGAATGCTAATATGTCACTTTAGAAGATACATTATAGCTTAACAAGCAACCTAAAGGCTGCTAAAGGTGTCTTAGATGTAATGTTTTCCAACGTTTTGGAAAAGGTAATGAAGTAAGACCTTTTAGACCCTATGAAATAAGAGCTAAATTGCAATCTGATTATAATATGTGATAAATGGTTGTAGCTTATGCTCTCTGATGATGATGATGATGCCTAGCTAAAAGAGATATGTCTGTTGAAGTACAGACTAATAATATAGTTGAAGCTTTATATATCAAGCAGATAGACCTATGAGTTGGTTAATATAGTGCAAAAATGCTGAATATGGATCTTAAACTTGTCAGATGCAAAAGTAAAGTAGCAGTTTTTTGGCCAGACCCATGATACTGAGAAACACTGCCCAGACTGCAGTCCCATCAACTCACGTTTGACTTGTCACCTTCACTGGTACAAGATGAAACCGCTTGGGTTGGCTTATCCATCCTGGGGAGGCAGTTTAGCTCAATGTCTGCCACTTGACTGAGGTCTTGTAGAGAAAGAGCAGCATATTGTAGTAGGTATGCTGCCCCAAGCAGGAGCATATTGCAGTAACTTGATTGTGGTGTGTGTGTGTGTGTGTGTGTGTGTGTGTGTGTGTGTGTGTGTGTGTGTGTGTGTGTGTGTGTGTGTTTGTGAGCGTACATGTGTGTGCACGTGTCTGTGTGTGTTTGTGTCTAGACTGTCTATCTGCCACCATTTGGAGAATTAGGAAGCATACACATCCTTCTTGATCTGTACTGGATAATGGTCGTGACCTCCAGCTCTCTCGCCTTCCTCACTAGGTATCCTCACATGAAGAGTTAAATGACTGAGCTTGGCAACCACATGAATGGGAGAATAACAGTACCTAGGAACAAAACAAACTGCGTCTCCATTAGCATATAGTTACAGTACAGCCAGGTGACCTACGACAGAGTGCACAGCTGTGCTGCTATCATCGAGGGTTCATATTTCACCAGGGGGCAGTTGGCTGGGGTAGCAGACTGTATTGACAGATTATAGTTGTCTGATTTTAGGGAGTGGGGGTAAGTTTGAGCAGAGTTACTCAGCAGAGACTGTGATGGAGTCCAATAATTTCCCTTACTTGACCACAAAACTGACATATAGATAGTAAAATAAAATTGTGTTAGAATGTGCGGGTTACTGTTTGTTCCAGGTTGTAGCTCCCATCTCCCAGTAAATTGAAATATCTGCTTTGTACCCCAAACATCTGCACTTTTACTCACCATGAACACAGATGCTTTTTTCTATAGTTTATACTCCAAAGATACTATCAGACAAGGCCAAGTCCTTAGAGTGCTATCAAAAGCAAAAACTACTGCATCGATGGGTCCTGACAATATCCCTGAATGCATCGTATGTAGCATTAAACGCAATTTAGCCACCCTCCAAACAACACTGTTCAACAACAGCCTCCATAAAGGTTTTGTACCAAGCGAATGGAGAGCAGTTACAGTCATTCCCTTGCATAAGGGATGACCTTTGACAGACCCAGGCAATTGCAAGCCCATAAGTCTGTCCAACCTGATATGCAAAGCCATGGAAAGGCTTATCATGCAGCTAATCAATAAGGACATTGGGAACCTTCAAACACTGGAACCATCTCAGTTTGGATTCATCAAGGCAGGGCATGCTTACTCTACCTGGTGGACTTTTTTGAAAACTCCACCAAAGCAATGGATGAAGGTAAAATGGTACATACTGTATTCTGTGACCTAGGCAAAGCTTTTGACCCCCTCCCCAAATATAGTTGAGAAGCTAAATAAACTGAAAATAAACACCTACTTCACCCACTGGAATGCCAACTGGTTCACAGACAGGATGGAGGAGAGCATAATAGGGGAAACTGCCCCCACAAAGAGACCAGTCACCATTGGAATCCCCTAGGGTTCAGTGCTGGAACCTCTCTTGTTTGGCATCTACTTCTCTGAAGTAAAAGCCAATATCAAAGTGCTCTGGATGACTATATTTACAGGTATCTGCAAGCTAGTAGCAGTCACTGAACCCCCAAATGACTTGGCCATCCTGCAGGAAGGTTTTTCCCAAATAAATAACTGGAGCCAAAATTATGGACTGAAACTACAGCAAGTACAAAAAAATGCATTATTGGATCCTTTGGGAAGCCATCTCCCCTGGGGAACTACCACTTTGACAATATACCCTAAGGGTTCACCCAGTTGTTCAGGATTTGAAAACTTTGGTGGACAGTGACCTAACTTTCACCCAACATGTGTCCACTGTTCTCCTTCTATATTGTACAGCTTATAAATAAAGGGATTGTGTATAGATCTAGAGATATCATTGTCCCCCTTTACCCAGCCATTATTAGGCCAGTCATTGAGTATAATGCCTCTTTTGGCATGTATCTGTCCAAGCACATGCAAATGTTGAAATGCCCACAGAGATACCTTACTAAAACGATACAAGGCCTAAACAGTATGTCCTACATGGACCGACTGAAAGCCCCACTATTATACTCTGTATCCTACAGACTGCTAAGAGGTGACGTATCTGGCATAAAAGGCATCCTCCAGCCCAATATCGATGGACCTACTGTAAATAAGCAAGTCAAATGGCACCAGAAATCCTTTTTCTAGGGATCTAAACCTCTTCTGCAAAATTAACAGAGTGGTTTGAGGTGACAGGCATATCTCACAGAGGAGACCACTGCTGTGGAACAGACTCCGCATCTGCTTAAATCAAAGCTGATCCCTTTGCATATTCAGATACAACCTAAATCTATGGATGGGTATTAAGGACTGCACCCTGTACTACTAATGGACAGATGCAGCTCCTGAATGCTTTATATCATGCACGGGTCCTCTCAAATTATCTGTGGTATAATCCCAGTTATTTTCACTAGGGGTAATACAATCATAGGAGGTTACCAGGCTAATGGCCCTAGAGCTTTTTTAAGCCAAGTCATTCATGCCCCTATTTTCCAGATTATCAAAGCCACAAGCTAGAATGGCTTTGGTATAAACCTGTGCTGTTGGGCATCTGCAAACTGCCTCTGTCCATAAGGGTCAAAGGCAACATGCCAGAAGTGAATTTATGATTTCCTATCCATTGGTCTAAACTGCATTTAAATAGGTTTAGGAAGAGCTATGTTTCACAGTGCAGCAAGGACCTGTTCTTTAGTGATAGCTGGGGGAGAAATGGTAGTGGGTCAATCCTGGGGAGAACTGAGAAATTAGAGCTAATTTATCAGCCATCAAAATTGCTATTTCTCCCCGTTCGGTCTAGGAAGTTCCATTTGCAATTAGTTGAGCAGACTACTGGGTGTTCCCTTTACGGTTACATAGCTGAAACATGCCTTATCATTATCCTTTGCTTGGGAGGCTGGTTTTGCCTTGATGTTGGCTTTGATGGACTTGATTAGCCTTATCATTATCCTTTGCTTGGGAGGCTGGTTTGCCTTGATGTTGGCTTTAGTGGACTTGATTAGCCTTATTGTTATCCTTTGCTTGGGAGGCTGGTTTTGCCTTGATGTTGGCTTTGATGGACTTGATTAGCCTTATCATTATCCTTTGCTTGGGAGGCTGGTTTTGACTTGATGTTGGCTTTAGTGGACTTGATTAACCTTATTGTTATCCTTTGTTTGGGAGGCTGGTTTTGCCTTTATGTTAGCGTTAGTGCACTTGATTAGCCTTGGGAGGCTGGTTTTGCCTTGATGTTGGCTTTAGTGCACTTGATTATCCTTATTGTTATCCTTTGCTTGGGAGGCTGGTTTTGCCTTGATGTTGGCTTTAGTGGACTTGATTAGCCTTATCATTATTCTTTGCTGGGGAGGCTGGTTTGCTTGAGGTTGACTTTAGTGGACTTGATTAGCCTTATCATTATCCTTTGCTTGGGAGGCTGGTTTGCCTTGATGTTGGCTTTAGTGGACTTGATTAGTCTTATTGTTATCCTTTGCTTGGGAGGCTGGTTTTGCCTTGATGTTGGCTTTATTGGACTTGATTAGCCTTATCGTTATCCTTTGCTTGGGAGGCTGGTTTTGACTTGATGTTGGCTTTAGTGGACTTGATTAACCTTATCATTATCCTTTGCTTGGGAGGCTGGTTTTGACTTGATGTTGGCTTTAGTGGACTTGATTAACCTTATTGTTATCCTTTGTTTGGGAGGCTGGTTTTGCCTTTATGTTAGCGTTAGTGCACTTGATTAGCCTTGGGAGGCTGGTTTTGCCTTGATGTTGGCTTTAGTGCACTTGATTAGCCTTATTGTTATCCTTTGCTTGGGAGGCTGGTTTTGCCTTGATGTTGGCTTTAGTGGACTTGATTAGCCTTATCATTATTCTTTGCTGGGGAGGCTGGTTTGCTTGAGGTTGACTTTATTGGACTTGATTAGCCTTATCGTTATCCTTTGCTTGGGAGGCTGGTTTGCCTTGATGTTGTGATGTTGACTTTATTGGACTTGATTAGCCTTATCGTTATCCTTTGCTTGGGAGGCTGGTTTTGCCTTGATGTTGGCTTTAGTGGACATGATTAGCGTTATCATTATTCTTTACTGGAGAGGCTGGTTTGCTTGAGGTTGGCTTTAGTGGACTTGATTAGCCTTATCATTATCCTTTGCTTGGGAGGCTGGTTTTGCCTTGATGTTGGCTTTAGTGGACTTGATTAGCCTTATCGTTATCCTTTGCTTGGGAGGCTGGTTTTGCCTTGATGTTGGCTTTAGTGGACTTGATTAGCCTTATTGTTATCCTTTTCTGGGGAGGCTGGTTTGCCTTGATGTTGGCTTTAGTGGACTTGATTAGCCTTATCGTTATCCGTTGCTTGGGAGGCTGGTTTTGCCTTGATATTAGCTTTAGTGGACTTGATTAGCCTTATCGGTATCCTTTACTTGGGAGGCTGGTTTGCCTTTTTGTTGACTTTAGTGGACTTGATCAGCCTTATCATTATCCTTTGCTTGGGAAGCTGGTTTTGCCTTGATGTTGGCTTTAGTGGACTTGATTAGCCTTATCGTTATCCTTTGCTTGTGGGAGGCTGGTTTTGCCTTGATGTTGGCTTTAGTGGACTTGATTAGCCTTATTGTTATCCTTTTCTGGGGAGGCTGGTTTGCTTGATGTTTGCTTTAGTGGAGTTGATTAGCGTTATCATTATCCTCTGCTTGGGAGGCTGGTTTTGCCTTGATGGGTGCTTTAGTGGACTTGATTAGCCTTATCATTATCCTTTGCTTGGGAGGTTGGTTTTGCCTTGATGTTGGCTTTAGTGGACTTGAATAGCCTTATCATTATCCTTTGCTTGGGAGGCTGGTTTTGCCTTGATGTTGGCTTTAGTGGACTTGATTAGCCTTATTATTATTCTTTGCTGGGGAGGCTGATTTGCTTGAGGTTGGCTTTAGTGGACTTGATTAGCCTTATCATTATCCTTTGCTTGGGAGGCTGGTTTTGCCTTGATGTTGGCTTTAGTGAACTTGATTAGCCTTATCATTATCCTTTTCTTGGGAGGCTGGTTTGCCTTGATGTTGGCTTTAGTGGACTTGATTAGCCTTATCGTTATCCGTTGCTTGGGAGGCTGGTTTTGCCTTGATATTGGCTTTAGTGGACTTGATTATCCTTATCCTTATCATTATCCTTTGCTTGGGATGCTGGTTTGCCTTGTTGTTGACTTTAGTGGACTTGATTAGCCTTATCATAATCCTTTGCTTGGGAGGCTCGTTTTGCCTTGATGTTGGCTTTAGTGGACTTGATTAGCCTTATCGTTATCCTTTGCTTGGGGGGCTGGTTTTGCCTTGATGTTGGCTTTAGTGGACTTGATTAGCCTTATCGTTATCCTTTGCTTGGAAGGCTGGTTTTGCCTTGATGTTGGCTTTAGTGGACTTGATTAGCCTTACTATTATCTTTTTCTGGGGAGGCTGGTTTGCTTGATGTTTGCTTTAGTGGACTTGATTAGCATTATCATTATCCTTTGCTTGGGAGGCTGGTTTTGCCTTGATGGGTGCTTTAGTGGACTTGATTAGTCTTATTGTTATCCTTTGCTTAGGAGGCTGGTTTTGCTTGATGTTGGCTTTATTGGACTTGATTAGCCTTATCGTTATCCTTTGCTTGGGAGGCTGGTTTTGCCTTGATGTTGGCGTTAGTGGACTTGATTAGCCTTATCATTATTCTTTGCTGGGGAGGGTGGTTTGCTTGAGGTTGGCTTTAGTGGACTTGATTAGCCTTATCATTATCCTTCGTTTGGGAGGCTGGTTTTGCCTTGATGTTGGCTTTAGTGGACTTGATTAGCCTTATCATTATCCTTTTCTTGGGAGGCTGGTTTGCCTTGATGTTGGCTTTAGTGGACTTGATTAGCCTTATCATTATCCGTTGCTTGGGAGGCTGGTTTTGCCTTGATATTGGCTTTAATGGACTTGATTATCCTTATCCTTATCGTTATCCTTTGCTTGGGAGGCTGGTTTGCCTTGTTGTTGACTTTAGTGGACTTGATTAGCCTTATCGTAATCCTTTGCTTGGGAGGCTCGTTTTGCCTTGATGTTGGCTTTAGTGGACTTGATTAGCCTTATCGTTATCCTTTGCTTGGGAGGCTGGTTTTGCCTTGATGTTGGCTTTAGTGGACTTGATTAACCTTATTGTTATCCTTTTCTGGGGAGGCTGGTTTGCCTTGATGTTGGCTTTAGTGGACTTGATTAGCCTTATCGTTATCCGTTGCTTGGGAGGCTGGTTTTGCCTTGATATTAGATGTAGTGGACTTGATTAGCCTTATCGGTATCCTTTGCTTGGGAGGCTGGTTTGCCTTTTTGTTGACTTTAGTGGACTTGATTAGCTTTATCATTATCCTTTGCTTGGGAAGCTGGTTTTGCCTTGATGTTGGCTTTAGTGGACTTGATTAGCCTTATCATTATCCTTTGCTTGGGAGGCTGGTTTTGCCTTGATGTTGGCTTTAGTGGACTTGATTAGTCTTATTGTTATCCTTTTCTGGGGAGGCTGGTTTGCTTGATGTTTGCTTTAGTGGAGTTGATTAGCATTATCATTATCCTCTGCTTGGGAGGCTGGTTTTGCCTTGATGGGTGCTTTAGTGGACTTGATTAGCCTTATCATTATCCTTTGCTTGGGAGGCTGGTTTTGCCTTGATGTTGGCTTTAGTGGACTTGTAGCCTTATTATTATCCTTTGCTTGGGAGACTGGTTTTGCCTTGATGTTGGCTTTAGTGGACTTGATTAGTCTTATCATTATCCTTTGCTTGGGAGGCTGGTTTTGCCTTGATGTTGGCTTTAGTGGACTTGATTAGCCTTATCATAATCCTTTGCTTGGGAGGCTCGTTTTGCCTTGATGTTGGCTTTAGTGGACTTGATTAGCCTTTGCTTGGGAGGCTGGTTTGCCTTGATGTTGGCTTTAGTGGACTTGATTAGCCTTATCATTATCCTTTGCTTGGGAGGCTGGTTTTGCCTTGATGTTGGCTTTAGTGGACTTGAACAGCCTTATCGTTATCCTGCTTGGGAGGCTGGTTTTGCCTTGATATTAGCTTTAGTGGACTTGATTAGCCTTATCGGTATCCTTTGCTTGGGAGGCTGGTTTGCCTTTTTGTTGACTTTAGTGGACTTGATTAGCTTTATCATTATCCTTTGCTTGGGAAGCTGGTTTTGCCTTGATGTTGGCTTTAGTGGACTTGATTAGCCTTATCGTTATCCTTTGCTTGGGAGGCTGGTTTTGCCTTGATGTTGGCTTTAGTGGACTTGATTAGCCTTATCGTTATCCGTTGCTTGGGAGGCTGGTTTTGCCTTGATATTAGATGTAGTGGACTTGATTAGCCTTATCGGTATCCTTTGCTTGGGAGGCTGGTTTGCCTTTTTGTTGACTTTAGTGGACTTGATTAGCTTTATCATTATCCTTTGCTTGGGAAGCTGGTTTTGCCTTGATGTTGGCTTTAGTGGACTTGATTAGCCTTATCATTATCCTTTGCTTGGGAGGCTGGTTTTGCCTTGATGTTGGCTTTAGTGGACTTGATTAGCCTTATTGTTATCCTTTTCTGGGGAGGCTGGTTTGCTTGATGTTTGCTTTAGTGGAGTTGATTAGCATTATCATTATCCTCTGCTTGGGAGGCTGGTTTTGCCTTGATGGGTGCTTTAGTGGACTTGATTAGCCTTATCATTATCCTTTGCTTGGGAGGCTGGTTTTGCCTTGATGTTGGCTTTAGTGGACTTGTAGCCTTATCATTATCCTTTGCTTGGGAGACTGGTTTTGCCTTGATGTTGGCTTTAGTGGACTTGATTAGTCTTATTGTTATCCTTTGCTTGGGAGGCTGGTTTTGCCTTGATGTTGGCTTTAGTGGACTTGATTAGCCTTATCATAATCCTTTGCTTGGGAGGCTTGTTTTGCCTTGATGTTGGCTTTAGTGGACTTGATTAGCCTTTGCTTGGGAGGCTGGTTTGCCTTGATGTTGGCTTTAGTGGACTTGATTAGCCTTATCATTATCCTTTGCTTGGGAGGCTGGTTTTGCCTTGATGTTGGCTTTAGTGGACTTGAACAGCCTTATCGTTATCCTGCTTGGGAGGCTGGTTTTGCCTTGATATTAGCTTTAGTGGACTTGATTAGCCTTATCGGTATCCTTTGCTTGGGAGGCTGGTTTGCCTTTTTGTTGACTTTAGTGGACTTGATTAGCTTTATCATTATCCTTTGCTTGGGAAGCTGGTTTTGCCTTGATGTTGGCTTTAGTGGACTTGATTAGCCTTATCGTTATCCTTTGCTTGGGAGGCTGGTTTTGCCTTGATGTTGGCTTTAGTGGACTTGATTAGCCTTATTGTTATCCTTTTCTGGGGAGGCTGGTTTGCTTGATGTTTGCTTTAGTGGAGTTGATTAGCATTATCATTATCCTCTGCTTGGGAGGCTGGTTTTGCCTTGATGGGTGCTTTAGTGGACTTGATTAGCCTTATCATTATCCTTTGCTTGGGAGGCTGGTTTTGCCTTGATGTTGGCTTTAGTGGACTTGTAGCCTTATCATTATCCTTTGCTTGGGAGACTGGTTTTGCCTTGATGTTGGCTTTAGTGGACTTGATTAGTCTTATCGTTATCCTTTGCTTGGGAGGCTGGTTTTGCCTTGATGTTGGCTTTAGTGGACTTGATTAGCCTTATTATAATCCTTTGCTTGGGAGGCTCGTTTTGCCTTGATGTTGGCTTTAGTGGACTTGATTAGCCTTTGCTTGGGAGGCTGGTTTGCCTTGATGTTGGCTTTAGTGGACTTGATTAGCCTTATCATTATCCTTTGCTTGGGAGGCTGGTTTTGCCTTGATGTTGGCTTTAGTGGACTTGAACAGCCTTATCGTTATCCTTTGCTTGGGAGGCTGGTTTGTCTTGATGTTTGCTTTAATGGACTTGATTAGCCTTATTATTATCCTTTGCTTGGGAGGCTGGTTTTGACTTGATGTTGGCTTTAGTGGACTTGATTAGCCTTATCATTATCCTTTGTTTGGGAGGCTGGTTTTGCCTTGATGTTAGCGTTAGTGCACTTGATTAGCTTTGGGAGGCTGGTTTTGCCTTGATGTTGGCTTTAGTGCACTTGATTAGCCTTATTGTTATCCTTTGCTTGGGAGAATGGTTTTGCCTTGATGTTGACTTTAGTGGACTTGATTAGCCTTATCATTATCCTTTGCTTGGAAGACTGGTTTTGCCTTGATGTTGGCTTTAATGGACTTGATTAGCCTTATCGTTATCCTTTGCTTGGGAGGCTCATTTTGCCTTGATGTTGGCTTTGATGGACTTGATTAGCCTTATCATTATCCTTTGCTTGGGAGGCTGGTTTTGCCTTGATGTTGGCTTTGATGGACTTGATTAGCCTTATCATTATCCTTTGTTTGGGAGGCTGGTTTTGCCTTGATTTTAGCGTTAGTGCACTTGATTAGCCTTGGGAGGCTGGTTTTGCCTTGATGTTGGCTTTAGTGCACTTGATTAGCCTTATTGTTATCCTTTGCTTGGGAGAATGGTTTTGCCTTGATGTTGACTTTAGTGGACTTGATTAGCCTTATCAGTATCCTTTGCTTGGAAGACTGGTTTTGCCTTGATGTTGGCTTTAATGGACTTGATTAGCCTTATCGTTATCCTTTGCTTGGGAGGCTCATTTTGCCTTGATGTTGGCTTTGATGGACTTGATTAGTCTTATCGTTATCCTTTGCTTGGGAGGCTGGTTTTGCCTTGATGTTGGCTTTGATGGACTTGATTAGCCTTATCATTATCCTTTGCTTGGGAGGCTCAATTTTGCCTTGATGTTGGCTTTGATGAACTTGATTAGCCTTATCATTATCCTTTGCTTGGGAGGCTGGTTTTGCCTTGATGTTGGCTTTAGTGGAATTGATTAGCCTTATCTTTATCATTTGCTTGAGAGGCTGGTTTTGCCTTGATGTTGGCTTTAGTAGACTTGATTAGCCTTATTGTTATCTTTTGCTTGGGAGGCTGGTTTTGCCTTGATGTTGGCTTTAGTGGACTGGATTAGCCTTATTGTTATCCTTTGCTTGGGAGTCTGGTTTGCTTGATGTTGGCTTTAGTGGACTTGATTAGCCTTATCATTATCCTTTGCTTGGAAGGCTGGTTATGCCTTGATGTTGGCTTTAGTGGACTTGATTAGCCTTACTGTTATCCTTTTCTGGAGAGGCTGGTTTGCTTGATGTTTGCTTTAGTGGACTTGATTAGCCTTATCATTATCCTTTGCTTGGGAGGCTGGTTTTGCCTTGATGTTGGCTTTAGTGGACTTGATTAGCCTTATTGTTATCCTTTGCTTGGGAGACTGGTTTTGCCTTGATGTTGGCTTTATTGGACTTGATTAGCCTTATCGTTATCCTTTGCTTGGAAGGCTGGTTTTGCCTTGATGTTGGCTTTAGTGGACTTGATTAGCCTTATCATTATTCTTTGCTGGGGAGGCTGGTTTGCTTGAGGTTGACTTTAGTGGACTTGATTAGCCTTATCATTATCCTTTGCTTGGGAGGCTGGTTTTGCCTTGATGTTGGCTTTAGTGGACTTGATTAGCCTTATCATTATCCTTTTCTTGGGAGGCTGGTTTGCCTTGATGTTGGCTTTAGTGGACTTGATTAGCCTTATCGTTATCATTTGCTTTGGAGCCTGGTTTTGCCTTGATATTGGCTTTAGTGGACTTGATTATCCTTATCCTTATCGTTATCCTTTGCTTGGGAGGCTGGTTTTGCCTTGATATTAGCTTTAGTGGACTTGATTAGCCTTATCGGTATCCTTTGCTTGGGAGGCTGGTTTGCCTTTTAGTTGACTTTAGTGGACTTGATTGGCCTTATCATTATCCTTTGCTTGGGAAGCTGGTTTTGCCTTGATGTTGGCTTTAGTGGACTTGATTAGCCTTATCGTTATCCTTTGCTTGGGAGGCTGGTTTTGCCTTGATGTTGGCTTTAGTGGACTTGATTAGCCTTATTGTTATCCTTTTCTGGGGAGGCTGGTTTGCTTGATGTTTGCTTTAGTGGAGTTGATTAGCGTTATCATTATCCTCTGCTTGGGAGGCTGGTTTTGCCTTGATGGGTGCTTTAGTGGACTTGATTAGCCTTATCATTATCCTTTGCTTGGGAGGCTGGTTTTGCCTTGATGTTGGCTTTAGTGGACTTGATTAGTCTTATCGTTATCCTTTGCTTGGGAGGCTCGTTTTGCCTTGATGTTGGCTTTAGTGGACTTGATTAGCCTTATCGTTATCCTTTGCTTGGGAGGCTGGTTTGTCTTGATGTTGTCTTTAGTGGACTTGATTAGCCTTATCATTATCCTTTGCTTGGGAGGCTGGTTTTGCCTTGATGTTGGCTTTAGTGGACTTGAATAGCCTTATCGTTATCCTTTGCTTGGGAGGCTGGTTTGCCTTGATGTTGGCTTTAGTGGACTTGATTAGCCTTATTATTATCCTTTGCTTGGGAGGCTGGTTTTGACTTGATGTTGGCTTTAGTGGACTTGATTAGCCTTATCATTATCCTTTGTTTGGGAGGCTGGTTTTGCCTTGATGTTGGCTTTAGTGCACTTGATTAGCCTTATTGTTATCCTTTGCTTGAGAGAATGGTTTTGCCTTGATGTTGACTTTAGTGGACTTGATTAGCCTTATCATTATCCTTTGCTTGGGAGGCTGGTTTTGCCTTGATGTTGGCTTTGATGGACTTGATTAGCCTTATCATTATCCTTTGCTTGGGTGGCTGGTTTTGCCTTGATGTTGGCTTTAGTGGACTTGATTAGCCTTATTGTTATCCTTCGCTTGGGAGGCTGGTTTTGCCTTAATGTTGGCTTTAGTGGACTTGATTAGTCATCTGACTTGTTTGTTGAGATTGATGAGGATGTTTTTTGCCTTTTGGGCATAGTCCTTCCTATTTTCCAATAAGATTTTCTTTCTTTTGTTGTATAACCTATTTATACTAGGTGTCCGCCAAGGGGGCTTATTTCTGGGGTTTTTCATAAGTTTTGGTTTGGGTCTGCTGTTTCTATGCAGTTATATATGTGTTTGGACAAGGCTTTTATAAACACATCTGCATAGGCCACCATGTTCTCTGAGATTGGGGTCTTGGAATTTAGCTATGCCATCACTTAATACAAGGTAGTTAGCCTTGGAAAAGTTCTTAAAGATTCTGGGGTTTACTGGGAGTTTTCAGCCTTTATATTTATTTTCAGGGTGACTATTTTGTAATTTGATCTGATCACTGAGGACATTGGACAAGGGGGGGGTGAAAAGTTTCCTCATATTTGTGAGTATGAGATCTAGGATATTTGCACCTAGTAGGTGTGCAGACTAGCTGTTCCAGGGTATTTGCATTTACAAAATCCACAAATTCTGAGCGTGCATTTTAGTTGTTATGTCTGTATCACAGTTTATGGTGGGATAGTTTAAATCATCTATGAATATGGTGGTGGTCTGAATTTTGAGTGTCTCCAGTACACGCAAATACATGGAATGGTTATCCTTGGTCATAGATGAGGACCTATATCTTGCAAGGATATGGTATTGGATTTTTAGCTAAAGTTAGTTGGTCATGTCATACTGTTTGACCAATCTTGAAGTGTGCTTACTTTTTATGCAGATTGATACACCTCTGCCTCTCATCCCTTCTTGTTCCGTATTTATTTATTTATTTACATTTGTTTCCTGGGATAGTCCACTGGGCCAAAATAAACCCATTTTCAGTGGAGGCCCGGGGAGAAAAGCTCCATAAACAAAGTATAAATATTACACAGTACATGTATAGTATATTATGTGACAAATAATGAACATAAATATAAAAAATGTGAAGCATAGTACAAACTCAATACAGCACCATACACTGGAAAAGTAAAAGAAAGTAGCTGATCTAAATGTGTGGAAGGCATTATAGCCTTGTACTGCCAGGATGCCTTCTGCATCATGTCTCAGTAGCAGAACAGCTGTGGACACTCTCCAGGGTTAGGAGCTCTTCCAGGGAGTGTAGCTTCTTGTTAAGACTCCTAGCACTGAGCAGTAACACCCTTAGTTTATCATGAGTAGAATTTACTATGTTGAAAGGTTTATCAGATTGGTATTGCCTAGAAAAGGCACTATGGGATGGATAATGTTTTGCCTCCTAGTGGGGACAGGTGCAGACCATCCCTGGCAAAACCGGGTGATCTGTTGATCATGTCCCCCCAAGCTGACAAATATTTGACCCCCTTAGAATGAGAGCAGTAACTAATCCAGTTGTTAAAGTCAGTCGTCTTATTTTTATATTGTGGTATCATCCTTGGAAAAGGTAGAATGCTGTTCAGTGCTAGGCTCATACCTGCCTGTGACACATATTCTGAAAGCTCTATCATGTCTGTCATTATATAGTCCACGGAGGTTCATTTCAGGTTATTAACACCCACACGGACTTTGACAAAGTCATATTGTACTTCTGGTTTAATGTCCTGAGTACACATGTGATCTGGCAGATCCTTGGCCTGATTGGCAGCTGACCATGACTATCTCCTTGCTCAGCCTGGTGAGCGGAGGCATCTGTGTGTCACACAATATAATATCCGATGACCAATATATTGGGTTGTGTGGCAGTTTGCTTAAATGGCTGAGAGGTTGAGACTTTGTGAGATGTGGTTGTATATTTCCTGGAGAGTATTGTATTTGTAGACTGTTTGGGAGGTTGATGAGGCCAGTGGATAGGAGACCTTTGACGTTTGGATAGATTTCATTTAAGAGACAGCATATGTGGGTTTATGTGTATGATCATAGTAGGTGTAGTTTGTGTGTTACTGGCAACCTTTTTGGAGCTATCAGTGTTTGTATACGAAAGCTTTGCCTCCAAAGACATTGTGTAACTACATTTCTCACATACTGTGTCAGTCTGCTCAAAAATAAGGTGGTTGTCAGTAAACATGAGACAATTGCTACGTTGTCTCAGGATGCCCATTTTTACCAGGCTGGTTACAGAGACAGTAGGAAGGTGCACATCCATGACTGTGGGTTCTCTTTTTTGTGATCTAAAAGGAACAGTACAGTCAGGGTCTGTAGGTTTTGGGGGAGAGGCCTAGGATTGATCTAAAACAACACTCGTGGGGTAATGCTTCACAACAGGCAAACTAGGTGGTCTGTACTCCACTAGATACCTGAGAAAACAGTAGAGGAAGTTTTATATGGAAAATTACCACTTTAGGTGCCTGCCTCTATAGAGGGCACTGTAACCCACTGCTGCACAGCTCAGATAATTATTGACCATGGGATGGGTAAGGCCAATCTAACACCAAACAGGGCAGGTTAGTTTATGCACCAAAAGGGAAATTTTTAGGCTTAAAATGGCCCATGGGGGCAGCTAGCCTAGTACTTTCCTTTGAACTTATGAACCTATGCTACACAAATACTAAAACCATATAGAAATATTTTATTTGTGACCTTGTAATATAATAAGAACACATTACAAAGGATATAGATGTTTTCTTTTCTGGCTGACTTGTACCATTTTAATCTGTGTGTTTGAAGCTTGCATATCTGATATCCTTGCACTGGACCACATGTTGCCCCCTTAAAATGAATTTATTCACCATGGCTTACATTATATATTCATTGCTATACCCATGGTCTACTGTACTGGAAGTGTATTCCTCAGGATTAGGCTGTATAAATAAAATACCAGACTCCACAGTATGATAAACAGTCAGTGGTGCCTCCTCTGTCCACGTGCCAGCACCCATGACCACTGAGCCATAAGGTTAAACTCCACTGGGGGAGCATCTAAAACAGAAATGGATACAAATCTCGGCCATATAACAGGAATGGAGAGCTCCAGGAAGCATGCAGGTTATGAGGTCTGGCAAAACAAAAATGGTGAAAGTGCAGCCTTTCAAATGTATTAACTTTTTGCTGCAGTTTATACTACATGTGGAGTGGTACGGTGCTCAGTTTATACTACATGTGGAGTGGTACGGTGCTCAGTTTATACTACATGTGGAGTGGTACGGTGCTCAGTTTATACTACATGTGGAGTGGTACGGTGCTCAGTTTATACTACACGTGGAGTGGTACAGTGCGCAGTTTATACTACATTTGGAGTGGTACAGTGCGCAGTTTATACTACATGTGGAGTGGTACAGTGCGCAGTTTATACTTCATGTGGAGTGGTACATTGCTCAGTTTATACTACATGTGGAGTGGTACAGCGCGCAGTTTATCCTACATGTGGAGTGGTACAGCGCACAGTTTTTCCTACATGTGGAGTGGTACAGCACTCAGTTTATACTACATGTGGAGTGGTATAGCGCTCAGTTTATACTACATGTGGAGTGGTACAGTGCTCAGTTTATACTACATGTGATGTGGTACAGCGCGCAGTTTATACTACATGTGGAGTGGTACAGCGCGCAGTTTATCCTACATGTGGAGTGGTACAGCGTGCAGTTTATACTACATGTGGAGTGGTACAGTGCGAAGTTTATACTACATGTGGAGTGGTGCAGTGTGCAGTTTATACTACATGTGGAGTGGTGCACTGCACAGTTTATACTACATGTGGAGTGGTACAGTGCGATGTTTATACTACATGTGGAGTGGTACAGTGCACAGTTTATACTACATGTGGAGTGGTACAGTGCACATTTTATACTACATGTGGAGTGGTACAGTGCGCAGTTTATACTACATGTGGAGTGGTACAGTGCGCAGTTTATACTACATGTGGTAGTACAGTGCGCAGTTTATACTACATGTGGAGTGGTACAGTGCTCAGTTTATACTACATGTGGAGTGGTACAGTGCACAGTTTATACTACATGTGGAGTGGTACAGTGCGCAGTTTATACTACATGTGGAGTGGTACGGTGCTCAGTTTATACTACATGTGGAGTGGTACGGTGCTCAGTTTATACTACATGAGGAGTGGTACAGTGCTCCGTTTATACTACATGTGGAGTGGTACAGTGCTCAGTTTATACTACATGAGGAGTGGTACAGTGCTCAGTTTATACTACATGTGGAGTGGTACAGTGCTCAGTTTATACTACACGTGGAGTGGTACAGTGCGCAGTTTATACTACATTTGGAGTGGTACAGTGCGCAGTTTATACTACATGTGGAGTGGTACAGTGCGCAGTTTATACTTCATGTGGAGTAGTACATTGCTCAGTTTATACTACATGTGGAGTGGTACAGCGCGCAGTTTATCCTACATGTGGAGTGGTACAGCGCGCAGTTTTTCCTACATGTGGAGTGGTACAGTGCGCAGTTTATACTACATGTGGAGTGGTACAGCACTCAGTTTATACTACATGTGGAGTGGTACAGCGCTCAGTTTATACTACATGTGGAGTGGTACAGTGCGCAGTTTATACTACATGTGGAGTGGTACAGTGCGCAGTTTATACTACATGTGGTAGTACAGTACGCAGTTTATACTACATGTGGAGTGGTACAGTGCTCAGTTTATACTACATGTGGAGTGGTACAGTGCACAGTTTATACTACATGTGGAGTGGTACAGTGCGCAGTTTATACTACATGTGGAGTGGTACAGTGCGCAGTTTATACTACATGTGGAGTGGTACAGTGCGTAGTTTATACTACATGTGCAGTGGTACAGTGCGCAGTTTATACTACATGTGGAGTGGTACAGTGCTCAGTTTATACTACATGTGGAGTGGTACAGTGCGCAGTTTATACTACATGTGGAGTGGTACAGTGTGCAGTTTATACTACATGTGGAGTGGTACAGTGCTCAGTTTATACTACATGTGGAGTGGTACAGTGCTCAGTTTATACTACATGTGGAGTGGTACAGTGCTCAGTTTATACTACATGTGGAGTGGTACAGTGCGCAGTTTATACTACATGTGGAGTGGTACAGTGCTCAGTTTATACTACATGTGGAGTGGTACAGTGCTCAGTTTATACTACATGTGGAGTGGTACAGTGCTCAGTTTATACTACATGTGGAGTGGTACAGTGCTCAGTTTATACTACATGTGGAGTGGTACAGTGCACAGTTTATACTACATGTGAAGTGGTACAGTGCTCAGTTTATACTACATGTGGAGTGGTACATTGCTCAGTTTTGGCCTCAAATGCTGCACGGGCATTTTAATGCTAGTATGCACAAAAGAGAGATTGGGATCAGACAATTATGCCCCCTAACACTTTGTGCCAAGGGATGGCGACCCCCCCCTTCACCCCACCTTAGTTAAACTACTGCTTCTGTGTTTGGTTCCTCAAAGAGTCTATGCTATTGGTCTTGCAAAATATTCTGTACAAGAGATGAATATCCCTCCCTGTTTAGTCTGAAGGCCTTGCTATTAATAGTACTTGAGAGCAGGTGCTTTACATCTGCCTAGCTATTACAAACATGAAAATGGATGATTTCCCATAATATCTGGTCATAAAGAATAACAACGGGATTCTATTATTAAATGGTCAACTTCTCTGTCCTTTTTCTCCATATTTACTGTCCTTGCTATGAATAAACAACAATACAGCATTTAAAATATTTTAAATCTAATGTTTCTCTTAACTAGAACAGTACCTTATTGTACTGTGGTGGTTTCACTTTCAAAAAACTTTTATCCCACCCTAGAAAAGCTTGCTGCAGTTTCCAATTCATTCATGTCATCAAGACCAATGAATACAGGTAGTTTTCTGGCCAAATCCCTCCCTAGACTGACATCACTACAATTGTCATAAAAACCCACCCATGCTGTGATGTCACAGCTCCCTGGTCCTTCCCCTACCCATACAGAAAGTAAAGGTTAGAACAAGGAAACAGTACATGAGTCAAGTCTCCTGCTGTGATGTGTCAATCACAGCAGGTAACAGCTGAAATTACCCTTAGCACTTTGTCAGCTATGGAAGTTAGATGTGAAGGGGGATGGGAGAAGAGTCAAAGTAGTACAATTCCGGCTTCACAAAAGACTGCAGTTTAGTCATTCTAAAAAGAAGCAGCAGTAAAATCAATGCAGTGACAGAAGCTTTAGGAAGAAAGAGGCCTGCATGATGTAATTTTTTTTACAGACAAGCACTGGATTGTGGGATACCTAGAGGAAGACTAAATGACCAAAATTACTTCAAGATGCCAAACTCCAAGTGGTCAGACTCAGAAATTATGTATAAAAATATTTAAAAACCTGTAAATAGCCCCAGAGTGGTGTTAAAATGTAGGAAACACCAAACTGTGATGAAATAAATATGTTTTTGAGTCTGTGCTTGCGGTTCTCCTTAACTAAGATGGAAACAATTAACATACATTACACACAGAAATGGGAAGACTATATCATTCAAATGTCTCTCCAAAGAATGTGCTTCTTTAAGGCTATTTAAATTAATCTATGCCCAAGATGTCAGTAAGATTATTAAAAAACAAACTTTTTTACAATTTTCCATAATTGATTTATTTTTATTTAAAAATTATCCTTTATTTTTAAAGGTGCCTGTTAATAAGATGTAATACATTCCTAACACATGTTTTATGCTGGGGATGAATATCTTTATTGTATGATGTCTTTGATTGCATTTATAGCTGTAACGTTATATTTCCCAATATCTGATTTTGATCCCTTTTGCACAAACTGTATTCACTTTGCAGCTTATACTTTAATGAACTTGCAACACTGAAATGATAGATGCAGGCCAGTTTTGTATCCATGGTGATTTATTCTGGCACATTACTCAACTGGCATTAAGAAATTAATTAAGATGTGTTGGTACCTAACTAAGGCTTTGTTTATCATCTCAGCCCACTGTGCATTTGTACCTTTGGTGAACAGAGTCCTTCCTCAAGTGTTAGCAGCTTGTTGAAAGTGCCTGTTTATGTCTTCAATGACTGTATTCGAAAATATTTTATAAAATGAATTACATATAGAAAAATACCTATTATTAAAGATTTACAACTGCAGCTGACAGCTGAAACAGTCTCAGTGATACATTTAATGTGTGTGTGTGTGTGTATAAGCTTAAACTTATACAGAATGAGAGAGAGAGACAGAGAGACAATGTGTGTATGCACATTTGCATGTATGCATGTATGTATAGGTATGTTGAAGTATTATTTATTTGCAGTGCAAATATGTCAAATGAAAGTTGCTTCTAAATAAAAAAAACAGAAATGCACAAAAATGTCACAGTTAATAGGTTCATAGGAAGTTACTAGGCTAATGGCTTACAAGCCTAGCCATGTAATAACCCAAGTACCCTTATTAGCAATAGTTATATGGTCGTTGTTAGCAGAGCGATTCTACAATCAACGCTGACTGTCCCTGTCCATGAGGGACATAGGTGTCACCCCTGGGATAATGCTAGAAAACCAGATATAGTGGTCAAAGAAAAGAAGACAAAAGTAGCATTGATCATTGAAATTGGCACACCTAGTGACTATAGTGTCTCGTGTACAGAGAGACACAAATTCATAAAATACCTTCCTCTGCAGGCAGAAATGAGAGCCATGTGGAAGAAAGATATCCAGACAGTTCCAATAGTAGTAGGAGCAACTAGTCTTATAAAAAAGAATTTACAGTCATATTTAGTTATGTTACCAATTCATGTAACACTGTACGAATTGCAGAAGGAGTCATTACTGGGTACATTGCGGGTGCTGCGAAGAACACTTTTGGTTGACATCAAAGAGTGAAACAATACTAATTTCATGAACTTTAATTGTACTTTGCCTTAGGAATGGGGTCCATTCCCATCATGGTATTAGAAACCCAAAAGACTTGGAGAAATTAAAAATTTGAATTTATGGTCACCCATCTAGTTGTTAAGGTTGGATGTGAATAGGGTCATTGAGGAGCTCTGGGTCACATGGACTGGGAGATTATTCCAGTGGAGTGGCAATCGCTGAGAGATATATCTGTCTCTCCAGCATGTTCTGTTAATGTCACAGGGTAGGTGGGATCCCTGGAGTGAGTTATTCTTGTCCCATTTGATTTACAGATGTGCAGCAATTCCATTAGGGCAGAGTCCGAGACTGCTCTGTAGGCCAGCCACAGGTCACCTCTCAGCAGCCTGTATAATACAGAGTACAGTGATAGGGCTTTCAGTCTTTCCATGTATGTCATGTTTTGGAGGCTCTGGATTCTCTTGGATAGAAATCTCTTTGGTCTTTCCAGTTGCTGCAGGTTTCTGGTGACCCACATACAGAAGGGAACATTGTACTCAATTAGTGGCCTGATAAGGGTTGAGTACAGTGGAGCTATAACATCTGTGGTGTTGGATAAGATGCCCTTATTTATAAGATGTGCAATGTAGAATGCTTTTCTTACCACTACAGACACATGATGATCGAAGTTTAGATTGCTATCAACCTGCCTTCCCAAGTCTTGAACCACTGGGTTTGAGCTTAGAGGGGTGCTATCTATATTATAATTAGTAGAGGCAACTTCTTTGCAGAAGGGGATAATGAGGCATTTTTTGCTTTAAGTTATAGTCCATGAGTTTGTTAGCAATCATTTGTTAGTGTCAGTCCTTTCTGTAGTATGTTAACATCTTTAGGGGTTCTATGATTGCACCCAGTTTATAGTCATCTACAAACCTGGTAAGCCACAGGCCATCTACTTTCACTTGGGCTTCAAATAAAATAGACTCCAAACAGCAGAAGGCCCATCACGGATCCTTGTGGCACCCCAATGGTAACTGGTGAGCGGGGTTTATACCTAATAAGGAACTCCCCAACTTTGACATTGTGCATTCTGTCAGTGAGCCAGTTGGTTACCCATCTAGTAATGTATGATTTAATCCCCAGCTGGGAGAGTTTCTCTATGATACCTGAATGGGGGATTGTGTCAAAGGCCTTGGCTAAATCAAGATAGGTGGTATGTACTGTTTTGCTTTGATCCTGGGATGTTAACTGAATCAGTTGATTGTTGGATTTGACCACAAAAAATTGAAAGGAAGTACACTTTGGTCATTTTTGAGGGATTACAGAAAGCTTGGAATTTACCTAACTTAATTTTTTTGGAAATACCTAAAAATTTGTTATATGCTTCATTGATCCCCTTTCATTACTGGCATTTCATGTTGATGGTTCCCCATTCCACTGTTTTCCTCTAACCTTGCAGTCCTTAAAGCAGACAATAATTGTTATAAAGCCTCTAATGTAATACAATGTGTTACTCTTGCCATCTAAGGTGAGAAACCTGGATTCTAACCTCCTAGCTTTTGCATTTAGATATTGATCCATCTGAGACCTTTTTCAACTCCCTTGTAGAAGTAATCAGGCATGTCAAAGCCTTTCCCTGTGTTTTTGAAGAAGCATTACTTTTTACAAAATGGATAGTTCTGTGAGTAAGGATCTGGCACACAGAATCACCTGCCAGGCATGTAGACAGGTCAGTCTCAATCTGAGGCATAATTTATGGGATTGCCCTCCAATTTGTTTATTTATTTATACAATTTGTTAACTGGAGTACAGTACTGAACCCACTGGATGAATTTCAGTGTCAGCCCAGAATGTGAACCCGCATTAAGCAAGAAAAATACAAATAATTTATACAACAAAAAGCGCACTGAAAACAAAGGAATAGTTAATATACAACTGAAAAAATGATCTAAGAATGTAGTCAACTGAAACCACTCTGTACAATATTTATATTAGTTAGAGTTGTGACATGTTAGGAGTTAGAGAACAGATGCTATAGTGAAAATGATAGGCAGTATCTGTCAGAGATTAGGCAGACTAGGTTATGTGATGTGAAGCTGTGAAATGTTTTATAAGTTGTGCCCAAAAGGAGGAGTAGTTAGAGAGGCCTTTAAGATTTGATGGAAGATCCCTCCTGAACTTGAGTCTAACGGTAGAAAGGCAGTGGATAAAGTACTGAAGTCTGGTTTAAGGTGCTTGTAAAAGAGGCTCTGAGTGGCAATGTGATCTAAGGTTATATGACCTAGGCTGTCTAAGTTAGCTAGAGGAAAGAGAGGGGCAGGAGTTTTCTTTTAGGAGCTTGACATGTTTAGAGCCAAGGAGTAAATCGGCCAATTACTGAACTGGCAGCCTGTTGGCTTTGGCTAGTATAAGACAGTGCTGTTCACACTTTGGGGAAGGGGTAATAAAGGGGCAGATGGAGTTGTTGAATGTTTGGATGGTGATAGAATATCTTTTGGAGGCAGATGCTACAAAGGGTAGACATCAAGTTGGACTAGAAGAATCTCTTTCCCAATAGCATTTCTTGTTGGGTGGGAGAGGAAAGAGGAGATTTGTTGACCCGGCAGAGTAGGGAGTTTATCTTTTTATGGGTATTTTCAAGATGGTGGTGGAAGTTAAGTGAGGGATCAAGCCAAACTCCTAGGTATATGAAGGTGTTAACCTGATCAATGACATTCTTAAGGTGGTCAAGAATAAGAAGTAAGTTGGGGTTCTTCTGCCTTTTAGTGGACATTTCAAACTGCACAGCTTTAATTTTTGAGGAGTTAAGTACCATTTTTTGCCATTTTTCTAGTTAATGAGGGAGAGGAAATTGTTTTGCAGATCATGTTGAAATGTGTGGGTTGTGTTGTTGGAGCGGAACATAAACATGTCATTGACATATAGTAAGACTGGAAGTTGGGGAAGGTTGGGTGTAAGCTTATTTATAGAAATGGAGAAAAGAAGAGGGGTCAATATAGAGCCTTTAGGGACTCCTTTAAGTAAGGGAGTGGTGGCTGATGTATTGTTGTTAAAATTTACTGAAAAATGTTGGTTGGATGGATAATCTTGTAACCAGGGAATAGGATCAGGGTTAATCCCAATATCAGTGAGGTGGTTAAATAAGATTTGGTGGTCAGCCATGCCAAAGGGTCTGGTAAGGTCTATGAATATGGCTCTAATAAGGAGGCCTAGTTCCGCAGCTGAAAGGGTGTGATCAGTGAAGACCGAAAATGCAGTGAACATACTGTGACCAGACTACAAACCACGTTGCTTGGAAGACATAAGGCAGTTCTGACTTATGTAGTTTGAGAGATGATTATAGACCAGTTTGTCTAAGATTTTTTTGAGCATAAGGAGGTTAGAAATTAGGCAGTAATCACTGGGTATCTTGGGGTTGGACTCTTTTGGGAAGAGGTATGATTTTTGCTCTTTTCCATATAATCGGCATACAGTTTTAAGAAAAGCAAAGTTTGTAGATATAGAGCAGAGGAGTAACGGTGTTCCCCCTACATTAGAATATGAACCAGGGGGAGAGGGTGTCTATCCCTACAGGTGAGTCAAGTTTGGTTACAATCTTTTTAAAGTAGAAAAGGGGAGTGAGGGAGACATTGAGTGAGGCAGTGAAGTATGTGAGGGGGGAGGTGAAGAAGTGAGGTCTAAAGTCTGAGGAAGAGAAGGAAGAGGAGGAAGAGTGAGCATTGGGAGGAGATTTTTACAACCTGTTAACTGGATGATCACTGCCCAGAATTGTTTAGGGGAGTGAAAAAGGCTTGGTTGATATGTTTCCATACGATGGCTCTTATGGCACCTAATTGCTTGTTTGCACAGGTTTCTGAGGATGGTGTAGTGTTGTCTGCTAGAGGGATTTGGGCCTGACTTTCAGGAGTACCATGTTTGTTTCTGATACATAGGAGGGTTTTGAATTTGTAATTGAGCCAGTTGTTTTTCTTCGGCTTGTAAGGTACTTGTTGCTATAGGTAAGAATGAGTCTTGTAGATTATAGAGAAGTGGGGTAAAGAACTGGGCAGCTTTGTTAGGGTCTGAGTAAGAGAGTAGAGGGGCCCAGTTGACAGAGGATAAATATGTTTTAAGTTTGTTAATGTTTACTTGAGATTAATGGTTGAGTGTCATAAACTATGGATTAAATTTATGTCCTGGATGGATTTGTTTTTGAAACAACCCTTCATATGCTCCAAGACCCTTTTATAGACTGGCTTTCTACCTACACCCATTTCTCTAGAACCTGACCATTGTCTCTAGCTATTCCAAGCATCTGGAGTGGTTAGAGCTTATGTAGCCTCAACATGGAAGTCACCTACCACTCTCCCTGAGGATGAGTTACTCTCCTGGTTTGTTAATAAAGGGAAATATTTTACTAGGGGACCCCCTAGGTTTTTAAATGTCCCAACCCCTATAGATTCCCCCACCCCAGAATATTCCCTGTCCCCACTTTTGTGCAATCTCAGAGTTAGTACATATAATTAGCAAAGGATGTGGGGACACAGCCCCCCACTGGGGATGCAGGGGGGGGGGCTTGCCCCTGTAAAACTTTTTTTTTTTGATTTTAGGTTTTACATGCGCCAAGTCCTTGTGTGTGTGTGTGTGTGTGTGTGTGTGTGTGTGTGTGTGTGTGTGTGTGTGTGTGTGTGAAAGTGGGGCTGCATTTCTATGATGTACACTGTGATCTGGACCTATGTTGCAATACAATAATTTGATCTGCATTTGTAGTATAGCTGATATATTATGGAAGAAATTAGATTACTACGGTACAACATGTACATTTGTAGGAGAGCTGGCACAGTATGGTGGCAGTGTGGTTTTAGTACAGTACCACATAATCATTTCTAGCAGAGCTGGCACAGAATGGTGGAAGTGTGGTGTTACTACAATACCAAATGTAGATTTGTAGCAGAGACGGCACAGTATGGTTGAAGTGTGGTGTTACTACAGTACCAAATGTACATGTAGCAGAGCTGGCACAGTCTAGTGGAAGTGTGGTGTTAGTACAGTACCACATGTACATTTGTAGCAGAGGCAGCATAGTATGGTTGAACTGTTGTATTACTGCAGTACCACATGTACATTTGTAGTAGAGCTGGCACAGTATGGTGGAAGTGTTGGATTACTACAGTACCACATGTACATTTGTAGCAGAGCTAGCACAGTATGGTGGAAATGTGGTGTTACTACAGTACCACATGTGCATTTGTAGCAGAGATGGTACATTATGGTTGAAGTGTGGTGTTACTACAGAACCACATGTGCATTTATAGCAGATCTGACACAGTATAGTGGAAGTGTGGTGTTACTACAGTACAACATGTACATATGTAGCAGAGTTGGCACAGTATGGTGGAAGTGTGGTGTTACTACAGTACCACATGTACATTTGTAGCAGAGGCAGAACAGTATGGTGGAAGCATGGTGTTACTACAGTACAACATGTATATTTGTAGCAGAGCTGGTACAGTATGGTGGAAGTGTGGCATTAATACAGTGCTGCATGTACATTTGTAGTAGACCTGGCACAGTATGGTGGAAGTATGGCATTACTACAATACCACATGTAGATTTGTAGCACAGCTGGCACAGTATAGTGAAAGTGTGGTGTTTACTACAGTACCACATGTACATTTGTAGCAGAGGCAGTACAGTATGATGAAAGTATGGTGCTACTACAGTACCATACTGTCATCATACTGTACTGCCTCTGAAACAAATGTACATGTGGTAGCAGAGGCAGTACAGTATGATGACAGTATGGTGCTACTACAGTACCAAATGTACATTTGTAGCAGAGGCAGCATAGTATGGTGGCAGTGTGGTGTTAGTACAGTAGCACATGTACATTTGTAGTAGATCTGGCACAGTATGGTGGAAGTATGGTGCTACTACAGTGCCACATGTACATTTGTAGCAGAGCTGGAACAGTATGGTGGAAGTATGGTGTTACTACAGTTCTACAGGTACATATGTAGCAGAACTGGCACAGTATGGTGGAAGTGTGGTGTTACTACAGTACCACATGTACATTTATAGAAGAGCTGGTGCAGTATAGTGGAAGTGTGGTGTTATTACAGTACGACATGTACATTTGTAGCAGAGCTAGCACATTATGGTGGAAATGTGGGGTTACTATAGTACCACATGTACATTTGTAGCCGAGCTAGCACAGGATGGTGGAAATATGGTGTTACTACAATACCACATGTACATTTGTAGCAGAGTTGGTACAGTATTGTTGAAGTGTGGTGTTTCACAGTACTACAGGTACATTTGTAGCAGGACTGGCACAGTATGGTGGAAGTGTGGTGTTACTATAGTACCACATGTGCATTTGTAACAGAGCTGGCACAGTATAGTAGAAATGTGGTGTTACTACAGTACTACATGTGCATTTGTAGCAGAGTTGGTACAGTATGGTGCACCAAAAAACGCGGCAAGGACACTGCTATTCCTTAAAATCTTTATTGCACATAAACACTTGTGTTTATGTGCAATAAAGATTTTAAGGAATAGCAGTGTCCTTGCCGCGTTTTTTGGTGCATATTCGATTTTGGAATCGTAGGCTGGACTTTGGTATAGTACTCACCTTTTTTGTTGGTACAGTATGGTGGAAATGTGTGTGACTACGGTACCACATGAACATTTATAGCAGGACTAGCACAGTATGGTGGAAATGTGCTGTTACTACAGTACCACATGTGCATTTGTAGCAGAGTTGGTACAGTATGGTTGAAGTGTTGTGTTACTACAGAACCACATGTACATTTGTAGCAGATCTGACACAGTATAGTAGAAGTGTGGTGTTACTACAGTACAACATGTACATTTGTAGCAGAGTTGGCACAGTATGGTGGAAGTGTGGTCTTACTACAGTACCACATGTATATGTGTAGCAGAGCTGGCACAGTGTTGTGGAAGTGTAGCATTAATACAGTGCCAGATGTACATTTGTAGTAGACCTGGCACAGTATGGTAGATGTGTGGCATTACGACAGTACCATGTGTACATTTGTAGCAGAGTTGGCACAGTATGGTGAAAGTGTGGTGTTTACTACAGTATCACATGTACATTTGTAGCAGAGTTGGTACAGTATGGTTGAAGTGTGGTGTTACTACAGAACCACATGTACATCTGTAGCAGAGGCAGTGCAGTATGGTGGCAGTGTAGTGTTAGTACAGTACCACTTGTACATTTGTAGTAGGTCTGGCACAGTATGGTAGAAGTGTGATGTTACTACAGTACCACATGTACATTTGTAACAGTGCTGACACAGTATGGTGGAAGTGTTTTGTTACTACATGTACATTTGCAGCAGAACTGGCACAGTATGGTGGAAGTGTCGTATTACTACAGTACCACATATACATTTGTAGCTGATCTGGCACAGTATAGTGGAAGTGTGGTGTTAGTATAGTACCACATGTACATTTGTAGCAGAGCTAGCACAGTATGGTGGAAATGTGGTGTTACTACAGTACCACATGTACATTTGTAGCACAGCTGGCACAGTATGGTGTAAGTGTGGTGTTACCACAATACCACATTTGTAACAGAGTTGGCACAGTATGGTGGAAGTGTGGTGTTACTACAGAACCACATGTACATTTATAGCAGAGCTGACACAGTATAGTGGAAGTGTGGTGTTACTACAGTACAACATGTATATTTGTAGCAGAGTTGGCACAGTATGGTGGAAGTGTGGTGTTGCTAGAGTACCACATGTACATTTGTTGCAGAGGCAGCACAGTTTGATGGAAGTGTGGTGTTACTACAGTACAACATGTATATTTGCAGCAGAGCTGGCACATTATGGTGGAAGTGTGGTGTTTACTACAGTACCACATATACATTTGTAGCAGAGGCAGCACAGTATGGTGACAGTATGGAGTTACTACAGTACCACATGCACATTTGTAGCAGAGGCAGCACAGTATGGTGGCAATGTGGTGTTAGTACAGTACCACATGTACATTTGTAGTAGATCTGGCACAGTATTGTAGAAGTGTGGTGTCACTACAGTGCCACGTGTACGTTTGTATCAGAGCTGGCACAGTATGATAGAAGTGTGGTGTTACTACAGTACCACTTGTACATTTGTAGTAGGTCTGGCACAGTATGGTAGAAGTGTGATGTTACTACAGTACCACATGTACATTTGTAACAGTGCTGGCACAGTATGGTGGAAGTGTTTTGTTACTACAGATACATTTGTAGTAGAACTGGCACAGTATGATAGAAGTGTGGTGTTACTACAGTACCACATGTACATTTGTAGCAGAGTTGGCACAGTATAGTGGAAGTGTGTTGTTAGTACAGTACCACATGTACATTTGTAGCAGAGCTAGCACAGTATGGTGGAAATGTGGTGTTACTACAGTACCATATGTACATTTTAGCAGAGCTAGCACAGGATGGTGGAAATGTGGTGCTACTACAGAACCACATGTGCATTTGTAGCAGAGTTGACACAGTATAGTGGAAGTGTGGTGTTACTACAGTACAACATGTACATTTGTAGCAGAGTTTGGCACAGTATGGTGGAAGTGTGGTGTTACTACAGTACCACATGTACATTTGTATCAGAGGCACCACAGTATGGTGGAAGCATGGTGTTACTACAGTACAACATGTATATTTGTAGCAGAGCTGGCACAGTATGGTGGAATTGTGGCATTAATACAGTGCCACACGTACATTTGTAGTAGACCTGGCACAGTATGGTGGAAGTGTGGCATTACTACAGTACCACATGTACATTTGTAGCAGAGCTGGCACAGCATGGTGGAAGTGTGGTATTTACTACAGTACCACATGTACATTTGTAGCAGAGGTAGCACAGTATGGTGACAGTGTGGTGTTACTAAAGTACCACATGTACATTTGCAGTAGATCTGGCACAGTATAGTGGAAGTGTGGTGTTACTACAGTACCACATGTGCAGTTGTAGCAGAGCTAGCACAGTATGGTGGAAATGTGGTGTTGCTGCAGTACCACATGTACATTTGTAGCAGAACTAGCACAGTATGGTGGAAGTGTGGTGTTACTGCAGTACCACATGTACATTTGTAGCACAGCTGGCACATTATGGTGGAAGTGTGGTGTTACTACAATACCACATGTACATTTGTAACAGAGTTGGCACAGTATGGTAGAAGTGTGGTGTTACTACAGTACAGCATGTACATTTGTAGCAGAGTTGGCACTTTATGGTGGAAGTGTGGTGTTACAGTATCACGTACATTTGTAGCAGAGTTGACACAGTATGGGGAAGTGTGGTTTTACTACAGTATCACATGTGCATTTGTAGCAGAGTTTGCACAGTATGGGGAAGTGTTGTGTTACTACAGTACTGCATGTACATTTGCAGCAGAGTTGGCACAGTATGGGGAAGTGTGGTTTTACTACAGTACCGCATGTACATTTGTAGCAGAGTTGACACAGTATGGGGAAGTGTGTTTTACTACAGTATCACATGTACATTTGTAGCAGAGTTTACACAGTATGGGGAAGTGTGGTGTTACTACAGTACCGCATGTACATTTGTAGCAGAGTTTGCACAGTATGGGGAAGTGTGGTGTTACTACAGTACTGCATGTACATTTGTAGCAGAGTTGGCACAGTATGGGGAAGTGTGGTTTTACTATAGTACCGCATGTACATTTGTAACAGAGTTGGCACAGTATGGTGGAAGTGTGGTGTTACTACAGTACCGTATGTACATTTGTAGCAGAGTTGGCACAGTATGGGGAAGTGTGGTTTTACTACAGTATCACATGAACATTTGTAGCAGAGTTGGCACAGTATAGTGGAAGTGTGGTGTTACTACAGTATCACATGTACATTTGTAGCAGAGTTTGCACAGTATGGGGAAGTGTGGTGTTACTACAGTACCGCATGTACATTTGTAGCAGAGTTGGCACAGTATGAGAAAGTGTGGTTTTACTACAGTATCACATGAACATTTGTAGCAGAGTTGGCACAGTATGGTGGAAGTGTGGTGTTACTACAGTATCACATGTACATTTGTAGCAGAGTTTGCACAGTATGGGGAAGTGTGGTGTTACTACAGTACCACATGTACATTTGTAGCAGAGTTGGTACCGTATGGGGAAGTGTGGTATTACTACAGTATCACATGTACATTTGTAACAGAGTTGGCACAGTATGGTGGAAATGTGGTGTTACTACAGTATCACGTGTACATTTGTAGCAGAGTTTGCACAGTATGGGGAAGTGTGGTGTTACTACAGTACCACATGTAATGCCCTGAAATCCTGAAGTTAAGAAAGTTCAGTTACAGATTTGCTGTTCTGAACTGTTTGGAAGTTTCTAGAAGGTCAGTGCTTGCTTGGGCTAAAGGGAAGTCTCTGTGTTCACCAGTGGGAGTGTTTAACACTGAACAGCCTGCCTGTCCCTGGAGGAGTGGTTACTACCTAGAAGCTGTAGTTTTATTGGCCATTTTGGGTCAATTCTAAACTCCTTGATCTCTCTCTCTTAAAACCCGGCTGCCTTGTGGTTTTGGCGTCTTTTCAGGCTTACTAGTTGTTGCTGAAGCACCTACCAAGGGGAGAAAACGCCGAGAGAAGAAAAGGAGCCACTTTTGTGATTTTAAGTATTTTCTTCTGATTTTTTGTCAAGTTTTACTGCTTTGCTGCCTACTTTTTGGCATTTTCCAGCTTGCTAAAGTTTATATCTGTAACAGTAACAGTACTTGGAACACATCCAGAGCCTGTTTACTGCATTTCCTGTGTTGCACTTAATTTAAAATAGTTTTTTTTCTCTAAAAACTGCATTTTACCTGATTTTGGCCTAGCACTCAAGTGTGGGGTCATTTATTGCACTGTTGTGATTATTTTGCTGCTTGTGTATCTCTGCTACCTCTAAACTACAACACAAAGAAAAAAAAAATCTTGCTTTTTTCCCACTTTCTGAAAGTTAAGAAAGTTCAGTTACAGATTTGCTGTTCTGAACTGTTTGGAAGTCTCTAGAAGGTCAGTGCTTGCTTAGGCTAAAGGGAAGTCTCTGTGTTCACCAGTGGGAGTGGTTAACACTGAACAGCCTGCCTGCCCCTGGAGGAGTGGTTACTACCTAGAAGCTGTAGTTTTATTGGCCATTTTGGGTCAGTTCTAAACTCCTTGATCTCCCTCTCTTAAAACCCTACAACTCTCTTTTTGTGCGGTTTTGCGCACTGAGCAGCGTCGAGCAGCGCCGCCTAAACAGGTTTAAAGTATTCCAGGCTCCACAAAGTCTGCTCTTCACTTTTTCCCTTAGAACTGTTCAAACTCTCAAAGTAATCATTCTATTCTCTTTCTAAAGCCCCGCACTTGCTCAGCTCTTATTAGGAAACACTAACTAACTAAAGCACTACACCCTCCTTGACTTCTCATAAGTATTAGGCTCCCGATTGGTCCTTCCTGATCAAGTGAAAAATCAGTTCCCTTCCCTAATCTGATCAGTAAAAAACAGTAAAAAAACAGTTCCCTATACTAATCTGGTATGTCCAAGGGTCAGTTTCAAGGTTACTCTCCAGTCCAGCTGGTGAATCTGGGAATTTTGAGGCAATGTTTCAATTGCCTTATGTACACAGACAACCCTCTCCTCCTTCCAACCAACTCTAATACATGTGAGAGATGCAGTTACACAGCCAAACTAGAGGCAGAGCTCTCTCAACCGAAGACTGGCACAGGATGAAAAGGTAACCACCCACACCACAAATCCAGTCTCACACAGACCTATTGCATCTGCATACCCAACACATAAACACACAAAAACATACTTGGAGGCTCTAAATAAAAATCTGCCTAAACAGCAAAGACCTCCTAAGCAGATATCCAAGCAGCAGCCACCCCTCAACAATACCCACAAATCACATATCTCACAAAATCAGTGTGCCTCACAGTCACAGCCCTTAAGGCCAAACAACACACCAAATACACTTGTTATAGGGGACTCTATTGTCCGGCACACTGACGTCCCGCTCACCAGACTGAACAAGGAGAAGGTCACTGTAAGCTGCCTGTCAGGTGCCAGGATCCACCACATAATGCAAGCACTCAGGTCACTCCAAAGCAAGTGCAAGTATGACTCTGTCATTGTCCATACTGGTGTGAATGACCTGAGATGTACCTCCCTGGACTACATGAAAAGAGACACAGAGGAGCTTTCTGACCATGTAGCCCAGGCTGGTATGACCCTGACCTTGAGTAGCATCTTGCCCTCACCAAGAATGATGCCACAGTATAAAGACAAAATGATCAGTTTCAACATTTGGCTAAAGTATTGGTGTCATTCAAAGGGGATCCGGTGTCTGTCAGCCTGGGATGACATTCTTGACAAGCCATGTTGCTTCGCTAGGGACGGCTTGCACCTGTCACCCTTTGGCTTTCGTATACTGGCCAAGGCTCTTGCCACCCCCATAGTGCCTTTTTTAGGCAAGGCTCAAAGGACAAACCCACCTTCATAGACAACCCAAGGATAAAAAAACTAAAGGTAATGCTACTCAATGCCAGAAGTCTAAACCTCAAGATGCACACACTCGAGGCTCTCCTCAGTATGGAGAAAATCGATGTCTGTGCAGTAACAGAAACCTGGTTCAAGACTCCTGAGAGCACCCCAGCACTACCAGGTTATAACTCATACCATGCGTTTCGGCCCCAAAACTCGGACCGAAGCACAAAAGGAGGGGGAGTATCTATATTCATCAAAGATACCTACACCTCCAGGTTAGTGGCACTGCACGAAGCATCGGAAACCATCCATGTGCAACTAACAGCGGGCAAAACTGCCTTTCAGTTTGTAGCCTGCTACAGAACACCCTCCCTATTACAGGAACCCCACTTGGCATTCCTGAGAACACTGAAGAATATGAAGGTCTCTCCAAACACTATGTTATTGGGTGACTTCAACTACCCAAACATTGACTGGGAAAACTACTCAAGCCCAAACACCCTCGCCCAACGGTTCCTTGAATTTATAAACTCTAACACAATGGAACAACTGGTCATCCCTCCCACAAGAGGGAACAACATATTGGACCTGGTCATCACCAACATGGGGACTCTGTTCCACACCAGAGGTAAACCCCTCATTGGTAAGATCAGACCATAAACAAATTTCCCTGGACATCCATATCCCGTCCCCACCCCCAGCCAAGGAAATCACTGTAAAGAATTTCTCAAAAGCCAACTTTGCACTTTTCAAGACTGAGGTGGAATCCTTCAAAGCCCCTGGGCCAGAGGATAATACAGCCCAATCTGCAGAATCCTTTACAAATGCATTCTATGACCACCTGCAGGAATGCATGGATTGTGCTATCCCAAATAAAACCAAGACTCACTCCTCCAAAAACAGGAGACTGGTGTGGTGGACCCCGGCCATAAATAAGCTATACAACAGAAGGAGAAAGCTACTACATGACAGAGCAAAATCACAAAAAGGGAAGACATCTCTGATCAGTATTAGCAAGAAACTTCGATCCCTCATAAAATCATCAAAGGCCAGTTTCGAAAGAAAAATTGCCCTAGACACTAAAGATAATCACAAGGCCTTCTTTAGTTATGTCAGGAACATGGGCGGAAACTCCCAGATATGCTCTGAATTGTTGCATAACGGTACAAAATATACTGAACCTACAGACAGAGCCAACATCCTGGCAGACAGATTCAGCGCAAACTCCCCCCCCTTCCCCCCCAAAGGAGCAAATGCCTATCCCAACTGAATGTAACCTCCCTGACATCACAGATGCACAAGTGAAAGCTGCCCTCTCCAAAGCAAAAAATACAGCATCTATGGGACCGGACAGTATCCCAGGCTGTGTCTTACATGAGCTCCAAGAAGAACTGAACCCTCACATTAAGTCAGTGTTCAAACTTAGCCTTACTACAGGATATGTACCCAAAGAATGGCGTACAGCTACAGTGGTCCCACTCCACAAAGGTGGTGCCACAACGGACCCCGGAAACTATCGCCCCATAAGCCTGACTAGTCTGGTCTGTAAAGCTATGGAGCGTATTATCATGGAACTCATAAACAAAGACATTGGGAACCTCCAGACACTGGACCCTACCCAATTCGGCTTTGTTAAGGGCAGATCTTGCCTCTTAAACCTAGTTGATTTCTTTGAAACAGTTACCAAAGCCATAGATGAGGGCAAGGTAGTCCACACAGCCTACCTGGACCTTGCAAAAGCCTTTGACACAATACCTCACTCGGGCATCATAAATAAGCTTACCAGCTTAAATATCAACCCCTATATCACAAGATGGGTTGCAAACTGGCTCAGAGATGGAACCTACATGGTCAGAATCGCAGGTGCCATGTCCAAATCCAAACCAGTTAAAAGTGGCATCCACAGGGCTCAGTTCTGGGACCTCTCTTGTTCGGTATATACTTCTCTGAGGTTTAGGCTAACACGGGGGATTATGGCTGACAAAATTCGCAGATGACTGCAAACTGGGGGGCATAATTGAATCTCTAGCTGACACAAGCATCCTCCAAAAGGGTCTCACAGAGACTGATGCTTGGTGCCAGAGCCATGGCCTCAAGCTAAATGCTAAAAAGTGCATAGTCATCCCCTTTGGGAAAAACAAGGTGCTCACAAATTACCACATAGGTGGTAATCCATTAAGGACGGAAGAAGTAATTAGAGATTTGGGGACCAACATAGATAGTAATCTCTCCTTTGATAATCACATTGCCAAAGTGGTTAGAAAGACCTTCTATATAGCCCACCTTATCACGAAAGGGTTCGCATCTAGATCGAGAGGTCATTGTGCCCCTCTACTCATCACTCATCAGGCCCATAATTGAATACAATGCCCCTTTTGGGATGTACCTTACCCGACACCTGCAGCAACTGGAGAGACCCCAAAAGTGCCTCAACAAGAGGATCATGGGCTACAAACAGATGTCCTATGCAGCTCGACTAAAGAAACTCCAGCTCTACTCAGTTGCTTAATGCCTGCTCAGAGGCGATCTATGCCTGACGTACAAAGCCATGTCAAACCCAGAATTAATGGACATGCTCCACCTCAAAAAATCCAAGTCCCTTAGAGCTACATGCTCCAGGGACCTAAACCTCAACACAAAAATAAATAGGACATGCTGGAGGGACAGATTCATTTCCCAGAGGCTCCCCTCACTCTGGAATAGAATCCCAGTTCATGTTAGACATAGCCCCCTCGCTAACCCTCTTCAAGTGAAATCTGGACGCGTGGATGGGAAATCGCAAATTCACCCCTGGGATCTCTTCTGTGTCCCTGCTAGACAGAGGCACAGTAAACTAATCTTAAAAGGGTACCTTCTGTGACCTACTTTACAGAGGCACAGTAGGCTAATCTAATAGGGAGGCGGAAGCCATATACACTCTGGCTAGGCTTATAAATGCCCTAGGGCAGATAGCCTAGTATCTACCTATGAACCTATGAACATGTAACTGAATCAAAACACTTGATATTCTGAGTAAACGATGCAGTGGAATGCTTGAGTTGTTAGACTGATGTGCATGTAAACAAAGTAATGACAAGACTAAATTAATGTGGCATGAATGTGCTGTCCAGCAGCTTGTGCTTACTTATAACCAGTAGTCACCAAATGTGGACATAGTGTCTCCAAGGAAGAAATATGGGATTTACAGTTGAAAATCTGGGGTTCATTTATTTAAACAGTTCATGGTGAGAGTGCTAAACTCAGTTTTTTGCCAACAGTCTTGAACCATATTTTAACTGTTGCTCTATGCCAATAGTCAACTCCTGCCTGGTTAGATCAAACCACAAACTAATCACCTTGGAAATCCACACCCCCCTCCCACAAAGGTAACCACCATGAAAAACTTCTCCAAAGCTAACTTTAGGCTCCTAAAACAGAGGTGGCTAACTTTACGGCTCCCATGCAAATGGAGAATAGTTACATGACTACTGAATCATACACCAATGCACTGTACGAACACATACGCAAATGCATGGATCTTGCCATACCCAATAGAACCAAGATGCTCTCCTGGTCCCCAAAAACAAACTCTATAACAGAAGGAGGAAACTGATGCAGAATAAGGTGAAGTCCCAAGAGTGGAAAAGCTCCCTTATCAGCCTCAACAAAAAGTTGAGATCCCTCATCAAATCCTCTAAAGCTAGCTATGAAAACAGAATTGCAGCAGATAGTAAAGACAACCACAAGACCTTCTATAGTTATGTAAAGAATCTCCACAGCAATACCCAGATTTGCTCTGAGCTACTGTACAATGGTACCTCCTATACCGAGCCAACAGATATTGCCAATATACTGGCAGACAGATTTACTGCCAACTGTACCTCCCCCCCCCCCCCCCGCAATGGCCAGTCACAATACCAGTAGATTGCCAGGCACCCAGTAATACTACTGCACAGGTTAAAACAGCACTGTCCAAGGCCAAGAATACAGCTTCTATGGGACTTGACAATATTCCTGACTGTGTTCTACATGAACTACAGAGTGAACTGGCACCTCACCTGTGTGACCTGTTCAATCACAGCCTCACCTTAGGCTTTGTCCCCACCGAATGGTGCACTGCTACAGTCATCCCTCTCCACAAAGGAGGAGTGACTACAGACCCTGGGAACTATCGCCCCATTACCCTGACAAGTCTGATATGCAAAGCTATGGAATGCATCATCATGCCTCTAATAAATCTTACAATTGTTTCACCTTATAATTGTGTCATGTGGGGTTAGATTTATTCCTATTTCAGGAAGATATAGTCTCTCATGCACCAGTATGATTTGATCCAACAACCTCCGTCTCCTAGGATGCTAGTATTACAAGCATATGCCACATGCCTGGGTGGATCCCACACAGTTTGGTTTTGTGAATGGTAGATCATGCCTGCTCAACTTGGTTGGCTTCTTTGAGTTGGTCACCAGAGATGTGGATGAAGGCAAGGTGGTTCATACAACCTACCTTTATCTGGCCAAGACCTTTGATACCATTCCCCACTCAAGAATCATAGAAAAAACTCACTAAGCTAGGCATCAACCCCTATATCACTAGGTGGGTTGCAAACTGGCTCACAGATAGAACCCACAGTTTGAAAGTAACTGACTCCAAGTCAGACTGCCGACCAGTCACGGGTGGAGTCCCACATTGATCGGTCCTGGGTGCTCTCCTGTTTGGTATCTACTTCTCAGAAGTCCATGTTTGAAGGGACTCTGGGTGACAAAGTTCGCAGACGATTGCAAGTTGGGAGCCATTATTAACTCCCCAAATGATGATGACATCCTACAGAAAGGCCTCACTGAGACCAATGACTGGTGTAAGCTCAATGCCAAAAAAAAGTGTCGTCATCCCCTTTGGGAAAAACCCAGTTCCCGTGAATTACCACATTGATGGTAGTCCACTGAACACAGAAGGTGTTATACGAGATCTGGGAACACAGGTTGACAGCAACCTCTCTTTTGACCACCACATTACCACTGTGGTCAGAAAGTCCTTCTATGTGGCACATCTCATTACTAAGGGTTTTGCATCCAGGAAGAAAGAGGTCATTGTCTCTCTCTACTCTTCCCTCATTAGGCCAATCATCGAGTACAATGCCCCATTTGGCATGTACCCCACTAGACACCTGCAACAACTGGAGAGGCCACAAAAGTACCTCACAAAGTGGATACTAGGCCTTAAAAACTTGTCCCATATGGACAGACTCAAAAAACTCCAACTATTCTGTGTCTCATATCACCTACTTAGAGGCTATCTCTGCTTGACTTATACAGCCATGTCTGACCCAGCTCTCTTAGAAATGCTACATCTAAAGAAATCCCAGTTCCTGCACACCACACGCTCCAGAGACCTCAACCTCATTACCACAATCAACAGAATGTGCTGGAGGGACAGGTTGATAACCCAGAGACTACCCATGCTATGAATAGACTTCCCATACATGTCAAACAGAGCACCTCACTGGCCCGCAAGAAAAATCTTGATGAGTGGATGGAAATAGAAAATTCACCCTGGGGATTACTCCAGTGGCTCTACTCAACAGAGGCACTGGGAACTAAGATCAGGTGGCACAATGCCAGGGTAATCCTATGGGCTAGGCTTGTAAAGACTTCAGGGCCATTAGCCTAGTACACACCTACGAACCTGTGAACTGCCTTGGTAACAGCCAGTCTTTACTGTTATTGTTGCTAATGCAGAATATTACAACACACTGATTATCCTAAAAAGTGTCAGAGTGGCCATCTCACTAGTGACTGAACAACAGCCCAGGAACTGTGGCACTACATTATGGTGTTTCTTTATCTTTACATGCTAATCATCAAACTCACTTCATCTCCAATGCACATGCAGTCTATTTCAACATTAAACCTGTCAAAGAAATAGTTACAAGAATATCATTCAGGCTATGAAGTAAAAGGTCAGACTTGGAATTAGAGAGAGAGAGACTGCGGAGCTACCGATGGAGACATTGAATGACTGCCAGGTACCTCTCTAGCAAAGGGTGATAGTCTGTAAGTTTGTGGTCAGATTCAGCCTCTCGTAGTGATATTCTCATTACTGGTAGCACCTTCAAGCAGAAGAGAGCACCGCAGCCCCACTCCCTTTTATCCCGTTGAGATGGGGGTTGAGTTGCTGCTGAACCAAACTGCTGAAGGATTTTCATGAGCTGTTTGTTTTTTTTTTTTTTTTTTTTTTGAAACAGCAGTTATACTAGAAGGTGGGACATGCATGGCTCACCAACTCTGGCCATCTTCTTCCATTGCCATAAATATTATCATTTATCCCAACTGATATGTCCCTTTTGTGTTGTTCAGTTAATTCTTAAAGAAAAGCTTTAGTTTTCTTAAATGCGTCTTTTCATGTTAGGCAGGCACTGATATGCATTTCAGATGTCACCATAAAATGAAAGCAGGCCGCTGACCTCTCCCCCAGTGATTCTCCTTCAGGTCAGTATTTTTCTAAGTTCCAGATCCTGCAGTGTGTACAGACTACCATCGCTTAATTGATTGAAGATAAAGCAGCAAACACCTGCAGCAGCTTTTATTGCATAGAAGTTGGATTATTAAAGCTTAGAACAGGAGCTGCAAAATATTTAGAAATGAAAAACAATAGTCAAGCATAATAAAGCATCAAAGCTGACTTGTGATGAGTTAATTCAAATGGTCAGTTACACTTTGTCATGAAAACTGACAAGGGAAAATAAATCAGATTACTTGACTGCATTGCTAATGTAAATGACATCACTTTGACAATAAACAATAGATTGTTCCAGAAGTATTGCTGGCACTTTTTCTGTTAAAGGCAACTTACGCAGGGATGCCTAATATTTGTTTCAAGGAAGAATCAGTGAGGCATCCTGCAAATGCAGGGCTACATTATACACCCTCTGTAACCAGAGCCATCCAGGATATTTGTCCCACGCAACACCAGTAAACAGTCATAGTCAATGGCACAGCAGAATAAATATTTCAACTTCATCTTCATAGGCTGAGACATAGATACTAAGCTTGTAAGCCTGAGTGAACTTTGACATACTTAAGCAAGTACTCTGTTAAACTGATGAGATGTTAGCTGTCCCAGATGAGGAGACTAATATTACTAGTCGGAGATTACCTGTCTATGTACTGAGTCTGGATTTAAAGCTAGTTAGTGCATTACTATGCATGATATACCGAGAGTCTATTCAGGAAACAGGGAAAGTACTTGGTTATGTAGCTATCCCTCCAGAGGGTGCTATTAATGTGACAATGCAGGTCTAGGCATTTTGTGCATATCTAAAATGTCTACTGTTGTACTCAAAAGCCATTAAGAGGATTAGCATGTTTGAACTCAGCAGCAGAAGTGGGCAAGCCAAAGCTGCAGATTGAGTATAAGCTGGGCTCAGGCTAGTGATACAAGTTCAAGTGCCAAGAACAAGCCAAGCCATAATCGTCAATTTTTTTTTGAATAACTGCTGACTGTTGATTCAAACCAGACCTGCAGGCTGACAATGTTTTCTGTTAGGGCAAGTCTGCATATCTAAGCATTATGGTTGGCTGGAATTCCAGAGAGGATGGTTCTACCATGCTGAAAAGGAAGAGGATTCAAACATTTTGCAAGGGAAAAGGCTATTGCAAGACATTGTACTTGAACAATTCGTTTATAAAAAGAGTTGCATCTCAATTTTAGGATGAAGGGTACATGTTTCCTTTGCTCCACAGTGCTTGCATGCTTCCATGGAGGGAGAGGAGCTTGTCTGAGTGAGAGAAATAGATCAGGAGAGTTTGGTATGCACTACCAATACCAAGAACAGCTTGGACAAAATTGTTCTGTGGTTCTTTGTGTTTACTGAAATGATCTCCAGTCTCTCAATTGTCCCTGATTTTAGTTCAATGCAATGAATCTCTGAGAGGTGCTTAGTGCATGTTTGGGGGTAGGTATATGTGTTCAAGAGCAACATGTGTTCAGGTGCAACATTTGTACTACTATCAGTTCTGTGGAAGTTAAAGAGGGCAAAAGGGATGGGTCTAATTACATTTTACAGGAGCATGTGCATTTAATTGAAAGTTTCTGACACACATCCAATAACTATTTCAGATGAAGCACTGATAAAAACTAATATGAAAATGAGGGGTAATGGCGTAAAAATGAGACCTGTTAAAATAGAATAATTAAGGAATGGTTAGTAGAAATTATTCAAGCGATATTAGGGAAGATGTACTTTTTTCAAAGGTTCATCTAGTGAGTGGGATAAAATTAAAACAGTTTCCAAAAAATGAAAATGGGTTTAAAGTAGAGTAGAAATAAAAGAGAAAGGTGATAAGAAGTAATATAAATTATTTAGAGGGGCTAACAAATATTAAAGTATTGCAGGTAAGGGGAATCTCACTGAACAAGAGAAGGAGCAACTTCTGAGTAATAAAGGGACAATAAGAAAATATTTGGATAGTATGCATGAGTTTAGAAAGATTGCTGCAACAACTCCAGAGCACAAAAACTTTTAGCACAACGATTTATGCAACAAAAAGTAGAAAAGGGTTGTCAACAAACTTAGGGAGCATATGTGAAGAAAAATAACCCGAGATTCTACGGAGGTATACAGATATTCTGGACATTTTGTGAAAATTTGCAAAAAGCAGAGGAATATAAAAACCAAGAAAGAGCACAGATGTAAATATTTATGGATAACTTAATTATGCCAAGGTTAGAGGAAGATTAGGTTCAACAACTAATAGTTAATATAGGAAGAGATGAGATAAAAATGGTGATGTATAATCAATCTGCAGGAAGGTCTGTAGGAATTGATGGTATTCTTGTGTAAGTTGGAAAGTTAGGAGGGGAAATTGTGATATGTATCTGGAAGCTTTTGTTTAAAAGTAAACACTAGCATCTTGGAAGAAAGCTGTGCTTTTTGTATAACCCAAAGAGGGTAAACACGCATCAGACCCAGCTTACTATAGCCCCATTTCAATTTTAAACCATGATTATAAAGTGTTATCATGGTGATACTAGCTAAAAGAATGACAAAAAATGTTGCCAAAATTGATAGACATGGAAAAAAGTTATTAAGACCTTACTATGTCTAGGTAATTCAGATCTTGTTTTCTAGCTCAAAAGAATCATTTCTTTAGTTACACCCATTTGCTCACTCATTATTTCTGACAGAGTACTCTGTAGGGCATTTTTAAAATCTGCCAACTCATTGCACTCACAAAATGTGTTCCCATCTACCTCCTTCTTCCCAATCATGCCTTCAAAATTTGCATTTACCTGAGGAAAAATTCTTTGGAGTCTGCTTGGGGGTACAAAATACTTATGCAAACACTTCCAAGCAAATATCCTAAACCTTCTAGACTTTATTGCAATAGATACACTGTCATGTACAGTCATACCTGTTATGTTCACATACTGGCTGCACCCCAGCAAACCTCTCAACTTTCAAGCACAAGAAGTCTGAACAAAGCTTAAAATAATGCGGGACAAAGGCTCAAAAATAGGGACAGATTTTAAATAGTGCTCTTATAAATTGAGAAAGTTGCTAGAATAAATGGATTTGTGCTAGTATGTTTTTTCTAAAGGATATGAAGTCTGAAACTCAAATGTCTGTCGTTATTTAATGACTTCAATTCTCAGTGATCAGCCAGAAAACCACTAATTTTATAAGGAACATATCAAACATATGAGACAAAAATCTGTGCTTATTGTGAAAATCCAGACAGTTAAGAGATATGGGAAAGCTACTGAGTCCGGATTAGAGAACCTACACAGGACCCATTCTGCACCTTCCATGGAAGAAGACACCCATCTACTGCAGTCACATAACCCAAGTCTGTCCAGAGATGTGGATAAGGAACAGCAGTGAAATCACATCAAAGATGGATGTATGTATAAAATATTATTTATTACCATGGACTTGATTAAATGTTCCTACTTGAATTCTTTTGGAAATATTATTTAAAGGCACATGCCTTGCCTGCTATTACAGCTATACCTTACTACCTTTATGTAAAATAAAATGTAGCGCACCCGCAGGTGTAGCTGAAGAGATATGGGTTCCTCCCTACCTGACTCTGGTGACACTCATATAGGCCCAACACACCAAGGTGGCAAGAGGGACAGATTTTATTCTAGGTAACACATCTAGTTTAAAAAGGCAATAGCACAACCATAAACAAATTATTTCAAGAGTGCGCCAGTTAGCAATAAAGCAAGGTGAGATATGCATGCAATAAAAACATACATTCACCCTCTTCCCCATAACTCAACAGAAGAAAGTCTTGACATTCAAACATGCACAAAGAAGGCAACATCAATGAGCAGTAATGCTTTATAATGCAGCAATACAAACACAGGGAAAAATGCAATGTCATTAAGCAATAAAAGCGTTATAATACAACAATACAGATATGAGAAAATGCAATGTCATTGAGCAGCAAAATTCTTGAAGACAGCAGTACTAACATGAGCAAAATGCAATGTCATTGAACAATGAGGATTTATAATGCAACAATACAAATATGAGAAAATACAATGTCATTGAACAATGAGGATTTATAATGCAACAATACAAATATGAGAAAATGCAATGTCATTGAACAATGAGGATTTATAATGCAACAATACAAATATGAGAAAATGCAATGTCATTGAACAATGAGGATTTATAATGCAACAATACAAATATGAGAAAATGCAATGTCATTGAACAATGAGGATTTATAATGCAACAAATATGAGAAAATGCAATGTCATTGAACAATGAGGATTTATAATGCAACAATACAAATATGAGAAAATGCAATGTCATTGAACAATGAGGATTTATAATGCAACAAATATGAGAAAATGCAATGTGATTGAACAATGAGGATTTATAATGCAACAATACAAATATGAGAAAATGCAATGTCATTGAACAATGAGGATTTATAATGCAACAAATATGAGAAAATGCAATGTCATTGAACAATGAGGATTTATAATGCAACAATACAAATATGAGAAAATGCAATGTCATTGAACAATGAGGATTTATAATGCAACAATACAAATATGAGAAAATGCAATGTCATTGAACAATAAGGATTTATAATGCAACAAATATGAGAAAATGCAATGTCATTGAGCAGTAAAGGCACCCTCTATCCCCTTGATCAATTCTAAACAGACCAACTATGAAACACTCTATTATATCCTATTCACTGGTCAGTGAATATTTACAGTCTTGGTGCTGGCATGATGGGGTCCAAGTTGGAGCTCATATGAATCCCATTTATTTGTAATCCACAAAGCATTTGGGAGGGAACCACAATCTTATAAAAATATAAAAATGTCAGCCAGAGCCTCTCACCACTCCATCGAGAATATCCTAGTGACCAGGTGCCGTGGTTCCTCTGATGAGAAAAGTAGAAAACCACCTACCAGAACTCTGGTAATCATATATGGCTTCTCAGTACTAGGCCCAAGGGAACTCCTTTTCTTGCTGAATCATAGCAGGTGTGGAGCTACTGGTTTCAGACTTCTCTCCTGATTCTATAAAATACCATCATCCAGGATTTTAGCCAGAGACAGACACAATCTGCTACTTCATTCCCCTGTCCCAAAGCACTAGAAAAGAAAATCCAGTCATGCTGCAAGGCCCTTTTCCCTTCATCTACGTGGTTCAGTCTTCCCTCCTTCAGCTAGTGTTCCAGTCCCTTGTTTCACTTTCGAAATTGTCTTTTATATTCCCAAAGAGGAGCTCCACCTTGTGGTGTAATGGCAAACTACAGTCTATTACTTCTACAATGAAATACAGTTGGAGCTACATAAGTTTTGGGGGGGGTGATATAGTAATAGGGTACAGTCCTGTTAAGGCTAATGGTAATGCATGCTGGTAAGGGACATGTATACTTCCTTTACAAAAACCTACCTTTGTACATTGTGAGTAAAGCTGCTAAAAGTTATTTATAACAGCATTGAATGCATGTGTCTTCATAACTACACTGTATACATGTCTTCATAGCTGCATTGCATGCATGTCTTCCTAATTGCATCTCATGCATATGTCTTCATAACTGCATTACATGCATGTCTTTGTATTTGCATGCTATAAAGCTATTGAATAGCTTTTCCAACTTCCCGTTTCACAACCAGAAACTACTTAACATGTGTTGAGTTCATTGGTTGTTTCATTCATAATTCTGAATAAAAATTTTGCTAAGGCTCAAAATATACTTACCCCAAAAAATAACTCCCTGCATATGGTAAAATGATATCTGTTGGAACCAAAATGTAGTCAAGCTAGCACCACAGTGTAGAAGCTCAGGGAATGATGTGAAATATTTAAAACAAATGGTGGCAAGACAAAGCCAAGAAGAGTCAGTTCTGCAATGAAAATATGACGTGGAGCATTTCACAAACTACAAAGAAGCTTAGAACAAGATCTCATGGTCTTTCTCGTCTGCATTTTACAGTTGTCTAATATTCCTAAAGGAAAACACTTAGACATTCTTGCTCTGTGAAGTCTTCTGAGACAGACATTCACATATATAACAGAATCACTGGGTGACTGTTATTTCAGTGACTAAATCAGAAATGTCATCAAGCAGAGCAGATATCAACTGAAGTCTTTATGGATGGGGATAAGGAAGCAGAGCTTCATTTCTGTGGGCTCATTTTCTGAGCCGGAACAATTAAGGCATTTCAGAAGGTCATCATTGTCTGTAATAAGGAAGGCAAATTGATGTATTAAAATCATCTAGGCATTACCTTACTGTCTACCACAGAGAAAATACAACAGGCATGCTTTTCATTGCTAGAAAGATTCTTCAGAAGTGAGGAAAACAATAACAAGACCTTCACAATGTTTTCGGTAGTTTTAAAGGGCATTAGACTCCATCAACTATGGAGGCTTTTGGAATGTTTTGGTGAAATCTAGATTCTTTATTAAATTTATCCAAGTCCTGATACTTTTGAATTACCAGTAAAGCTCAAATTTTTTTCTGCACATTGATTCAAAATTAGATGTAAAGTCAAGCAAAGCTATTGTAAACGTGTGCCAGCTTATCGCAGCTATCCCTCTCCCTCACATGGTATAGCATGATAACCTCATTATAGTTATTGTAATAACTACCTTTATACCATCTAACCACACATTATGTATTCTGACATCCTCAATGGTAATAATTATAAACATTCTCCTGTGTACCATCTCTCCTTTCCTCACCTCTTACCATGAATTCTTACAAGCTCACTTTATTATTGTAACAATCAGCTGTCCCTGCTCATTACACATTCATGCATCTTCATGATAATTATCTAAATGTTCACTTGTATCATCCGTGCCTCTCTATACATTCTTAGATTATCACTGTAATTTCAGTAATTACATTGAAATCACCTTCCTTCACCCACTACATGGTCCAAGCTCATGTAATTAGTAACAATTCTCCTATCTTCAGTGTAATTATTTTAAATAACAATCACCCCTATTTACTTCAAGCTCCCCTATCATTGTGCAAATTCTGACACCCCCACTGTGATTATAAAACTCTGCACCGTACTACATCACCCTTCTCTTGTACTCCACCTTCTCACTTCCTAAATATAATTATTGAAAATAACTCCCCATGCCAGTTCACCTTTCCTTTCTCCTACATTACACACTCTCACATCTTTAGTATAATTAATGCATTTGACTCTCTGATCCCCACTGTAGATGACAATGCAAAACTAACAAAGAATAAATATACATTAATGCATCTAAAATACAATCCTTTCTTAGAGCAGACAGTCATATACCAAGCTTGATATCATTACAAACACGGGTCACTTAATAAGTACACTCATGCTATGGAACTGTTCCATCTCCCTGTAATGGTTTCATACATTTTTCATTTAATTCCTTTATTAAATTGGCAAATCTGTAGGCATATGTGCCTCCTTTTGTGCTGACTGGCAACATTTGCCCAGTTACACGATTTGCTCATAATCATACAGTTTGCAATTTACAGACTGAAGGAATCAATGTTAGGACTATAAAATAAATACATTAATAAATGTATTACCGATTGACTAGCAGATAGAGTCATCTTCTAAAGCTGCACATTAATGCTAGTCTAAAAACACAATATAAAGGCAACATCTTGCAAGGATATGGTATAAAGTATGGCAAAGCACTAGCAATAATTTAAGTGAATTAAAAATGGGCTTCTACACGAGAGGTAGAAAGTACGAACAGAGAGAGAGAGAGAGAGTAATGGCATTCCATCTTTTTGATGACCTAAGGTTTTGTGGTCAATTATAGCTACGTATCTAAACAACACAGGAACTTCCTTTTTGTAACATTAAGGGATATCCTGACATAAATATTTGCATTGCTAGAGACACATATGACTAGGGGAAGTTGGCTGTATACATGTCCAGTAACACTGTCTGCAGGTTGAGAGAATGTGGAAAAATGTGATTTCTTAACACCAGAAAAACACAAAAACAGATGTCACCATTCAAGACATGAAGATGTGGAAGAACTATTAAAAATAACAACTTGGGTACATAGATTATTTGAAGGAATAGCCCAAATTCTTTGGGTTTTGAAAAGAGATAAGCCATGAGAGAGTGAGTTATTTCTAAGTCATGTACATTTGTCTTCAGAAGCAGTGATGTAAAGAATGGCTGTTGAACATATAAAAAGTAAAGAGATAAGACACTTACGGAAAATATTGAAAAGGCATCTTTAAAGCCCATATACATTAAATGGTTGCAGAAATACAATCTTAAAGCTGTAGATTAGTTACACACAGCTAGCTAGTGGTTATAAGATCACTAGTAACGCCGTTATCAACTGTACATATTTATGCACATTCAGAAAACAGAGTCACCTGTGCAGCTGGGCATACAATTCCAATTACATGAACAGGTGGATCAGACAGGACGTATTTGTCATGCGTTTATATAACAGTATGACAGAAAAACAGGAACATATATTATTAGAAGGTATTGCACATAGCAAAATGCGTGTGTAGGAGGTGGGTAGTTAGCACTCATAAAGAAAAAAAATGTAAAATTTACTCTAAGATAGATGATGTCTGAATACATGTTAAATATTCAGAACTATATTATTAATGCTGAGGAATATTATAGTTTCTTTCAATAAAATAAGTGAAAACATATATTTCCTTTCCCTGTCAATGACCTCCAGTAAATGAGATGACAGTTCTCTCTTGTTATATTGCAGTTTGTTGCCATGGCAATGACTTTGAATATTTTAGTGGAGTTTTTCTAGCTTACAGTAATGAAAATGTAGTAGGAATACGTCAAACCTGATGAATACTTAAGGGAAGAGGGCACGTATTTCAGCTTGGTTAGTCAACATTACTACTACCTACAAAGAAAATTAAAGGGATGTGTTTGTGAAAGTGTAGGCTGTAAATTCTAGAGACAAAATAAATAAACAAACAAGATAAATGTTTTTATTCCATGTTAAATTAGGGAAGGCAGTCAGCATAAGTGTCCTTCTTTTTTGGAAAAACCCAGAAGCGCTATCTGGTTAAGTAACTCAGTCACACAGTTGGCCAGAAGAAACCAACTGAAGCAAATCAAGGACTACAGGATAAAATCGGTTAGCAGGTGATGGACTTAACTGTGTTATTAAATTGATGAGTCAAACTAACAAACTTATCCGCAATTGAAAAACTGCTTCCACAGAAGAACCTGGTAAACCAAAGAAGAAACAACGTTCATAAAGCAATTAACACAAGTTTTAGTAATGATATAAAATAAAAGGAAGACACCATAAAACATCCAGCCTTTGCCTACTCTGAGTAAAACGTTATGACTTTTTGCAGTTCTCCCTTCAAATAAAATAAATTATTTTAAAAGTATGTGAACAGGGTTCCCAGAGTAAATGAGGGCACCCCAAAATGAGGGACATACAGAACCACAGCAGAACAACCTGCTCATCTAGATACAATAAAACTATTAAACAGATGAACAAATGCAAGTCTGAACACTTAACGTTTGGTTTTATACAAAAGAAGTACAAATAACTTGTATTATCTCACATGTAATGAAATAGCCAAATAACACAAGTAGGTCTAAAATGCAATACCTTTAAATGCAACATTATTAGCAGGACAACAAAGAAAACAGCTGTGGGATGCATGACATACATTCTGATAAGCAGAAGGGACAGCTGATAGCAAAGCATCATGATAATGACCAATGACCATGATATACTTACATGCAGCTGCATGACATACATTATGATAACCAGAAGGGACAGCTGGTAGCAGAGCATAGTGATAATGATCAATGACCATGATATACACACACGTAGGTGCATGACATACATTCTGATAACCAGGAGGGATAGCTGGTAACCAGGCATAGTGATAATGACCAATGACCATGATATACGTACACGCAGGTGCATGACGTACATACTGATAAACAGAAGGGAAAGCTGGTAACCAAGCATAGTGATAATGACCAATGACCATGATATACGTACATGCAGGTGTATGACATACATTCTGATAAACAGAAGGGACAGCTGGTAACCAAGCATAGTGATAATGACCAATGACCATGATGTACGTACACGTAGGTGCATGACATACATTCTGATAAACAGAAGGGACAGCTGATAGCAAAGCATCATGATAATGACCAATGACCATGATATACTTACATGCAGCTGCATGACATACATTATGATAACCAGAAGGGACAGCTGGTAGCAGAGCATAGTGATAATGATCAATGACCATGATATACACACACGTAGGTGCATGACATACATTCTGATAACCAGGAGGGATAGCTGGTAACCAGGCATAGTGATAATGACCAATGACCATGATATACGTACACGCAGGTGCATGACGTACATTCTGATAAGCAGAAGGGACAGCTGGTAACCAAGCATAGTAATAATGACCAATGACCATGATATACTTACATGCAGGTGCATGACATACATTCTGATATCCAGAAGGGACAGCTGGTAACCAAGCGTAGTGATAATGACCAATGACCATGATATACTTACACGCAGGTGCATGACATACATTATGATAAGCAGAAGGGACAGCTGGTAACCAAGCATAGTGATAATGACCAGTAACCCTGATATACGTACACGTAGGTGCATGACATACATTCTGATAACCAGAAAGGACAGCTGGTAGCAAAGCATAGTGATAATGACCAATGACCATGATATACGTACACGTAGGTGCATGACATACATTCTGATAACCAGAAAGGACAGCTGGTAACCAAGCATAGTGATAATGACCAATGACCATGATATACGTACATGCAGGTGTATGACATACATTATGATAAGCAGAAGGGACAGCTGGTAACCAAGCATAATGATAATGACCAATGACCATGATATACGTACACGTAGGTGCATGACATACATTCTGATAACCAGAAAGGACAGCTGGTAGCAAAGCATAGTGATAATGACCAATGACTGTAATATACGTACATGCAGGTACACTTCAGTCTGTTGAAGAGTCATGTCGTTAACAGGCTGAGGTGTTTGGGAAATTTATTGAAAGCACTCCTTGTTGAGTACTGGTGATGCTGAAAGGAGGAAAACTGAGTACCTATGGTTAAAATAAGTGTGAGTTTGGTTTTTAATGCCACAACTTTCAGGTATACAAACGTTTCAGCATTAAGGATGGTAGCATGTGTCTGTGCGAGAATGTGCACATTAGGGTTACATTAAGGGTTAGGGAAGGAGATGGATTTAGTGTTGTGCTTGTGTGTTTGACTATCACTGTGTAGGGATAATGTTATGAAAGGAGGGGGTTCCTAATGTAAGGTATAGGGTGGGGTTAGGGGCAGAGGTGGGGATGGATTTATATATTTCAGTAAGGTGGTGCAGAGGCGTAACCATGTCCCTGCCCCTAACCCTTACTGCAGTCCTACAACTTACCTTAGGAAAAACCCTTTCCATAACACTGCCAGTATTTAATGTGCATCTGATGGTAGTGGTAGCGCTTGCCATAACACTACCAGTATTTAATGTGTATCTGATGGTAATGGTAGGGCTTGCCATAACACCACCAGTAGTTAATGTGTATCTGATGGTAGTGGTAGGGCTTGCCATAACACCACCAGTAGTTAATGGGTATCTGATGGTAGTGGCAGGGCTTGCCATAACACTACCATTATTTAATGTGTATCTGATGGTAGTGATAGGGCTTGCCATAACACTACCAGTATTTAATGTGCATCTGATGGTAGTGGTAGCGCTTGCCATAACACTACCAGTATTTAATGTGTATCTGATGGTAGTGGTAGGGCTTGCCATAACACTACCAGTATTTAATGTGTATCTGATGGTAGTGGCAGGGCTTGCCATAACACTACCAGTATTTAATGTGTATCTGATGGTAGTGGTAGGGCTTGCCATAACACTACCAGTATTTAATGTGTATCTGATGGTAATGGTAGGGCTTGCCATAACACCACCAGTAGTTAATGTGTATCTGATGGTAGTGGTAGGGCTTGCCATAACACCACCAGTAGTTAATGGGTATCTGATGGTAGTGGCAGGGCTTGCCATAACACTACCATTATTTAATGTGTATCTGATGGTAGTGATAGGGCTTGCCATAACACTACCAGTATTTAATGTGCATCTGATGATGGTGGTAGGGCTTGCCATAACACTACCAGTATTTAATGTGTATCTGATAGTAGTGGCAGGGCTTGCCATAACACTACCAGTATTTAATGTGCATATGATGATGGTGGTAGGGCTTGCCATAACACTACCAGTATTTAATGTGCATATGATGATGGTGGTAGGGCTTGCCATAACACTACTACTATTTAGTGTGTATCTGATGGTAGTGGTAGGGCTTGCCATAACTCTACCAGTATTTAATGTGTATCTGATGGTAGTGGTAGGGCTTGCCATAACACTACCAGTATTTAATGTGTATCTGATGGTAGTGGTAGGGCTTGCTATAACACTACCAGTATTTAATGTGTATCTGATGGTAGTGGTAGGGCTTGCCATAACACTACCAGTATTTAATGTGTACTTGAAGTTAGCGGTAGGGGTCTATATCAGTTCATCAAAACATCTGAAGTTCAAACACCATATGTTTGAACTTCAAACTACGAACTGCAAAAACATCAAAGTCTTAAAACAGCGATTTTTTTCCCAGGAAAAAAAAAATCGCTGTTCCAAGAAACACACATGTAACACAAACACACCAAAACAACATCAATCCACACACATACACTCAAAATCCTACAACTAACCCTGCACTAAACTGTACATACACTACTACCTATCCACTTTCCTTAACCCAAACCCTAACCCTAAAGTCCGTCACTATCACACACTCACCTGACCCGCGCCCTAACCCTAACTCACCCATCCTGCCCTAACCCTAAAATCTTTCACTATCGCACACCCACCTCACCTGCGCCCTAACCCTAACTCACCTAACCTGCGCCCTAACCCTAACATCCACACAATCGCACACTTACCTGAACCCGACCCGTAACTTCCCACCACAGTCCTGATACAAGCGAAGCCACAGAAACGGCCCACCAAATTCTTTCTCTGGGAAAGAATTTGGTGGTCTGTCTTCGCGATTACCAGTGTTCAAACTTTACAGTTCGAACATCTGGTATTCAATATTCAGCCGTTTCGACGGACTGATATAAACCCAGTGGTACGACTTGGTTAACGATTGCAAAAAAGGAAAGTGTTTTTATTTTGCAGTCAGCTGTAGTTTCAATCTCTTGAGTTTTTTGGCAGGTATATTTCTGAAATGTCAGCATCGATCATGTGTTTCTGTGCTTGTACACTTCAATATTTCAACACAGAGACATATGTGCAAACTATATAAATATGTCAATTTTATCTACTTTATTTATTTTGCTTTTGTTTGTCAGGGTTATCTGTATGGGTTTAGTCAAAAAAACATTTTCAGTGGAGGCCCGGAGAAAAAAGCTCCAGCATATTACAAATATTTTTAAAGAGGCATTCAGTAATATGCGTGAACAGACATTAAATAGAGGCATTCAGTAATATGCGTGAACAGACATTAAATAGAGGCATTCAGTAATATGCGTGAACAGACATTAAATAGAGGCATTCAGTAATATGCGTGAACAGACATTAAATAGAGGCATTCAGTAATATGCGTGAACAGACATTAAATAGAGGCATTCAGTAATATGCGTGAACAGACATTAAATAGAGGCATTCAGTAATATGCGTGAACAGACATTAAATGCTATACATTAGCAATTATGCAGACTTTGCTAACTGAAAAAAAGAGGGAACTGTTACAGTGTAAAAAATACTTAAACATTACTAGATGTAGAACATTTCAAGAGCTGTATTAGTAGGTTTTTCAAACAGATAATAGAGGATGTGATTACAGCTTTGAATTTCAAAGAAATAAAGGTGAGGGGAAAGGAGCTACATAAGGCAGAAAATGTTAACATTGTAGTTAAGAGGTGGGGTTTAAAGCAGGTTAAGAGACAAAAGTATAGAGGTGGGGTGAGCAGTGTCACAAAACTCTTTATACAGTTGGGAGATGCTAGTAAAACTATTCAGGTGTTAGTGAAAATTGTTTATGGGGTATAGGATTCGTAATGAGGTGAAATGATTTGATGATATGTCAAGCTAAAGATAACAGAGACATTTATTGTGGAGTTACACAGGAACAGATGCATTGATTTGATAGGAGAAGTTTTAGTTGTTTTAAATGACTTTGCACTATGAATGGATTACAGTGGTAGTGGGATGTGGTTCTATAGTTTAGCTGCACTATTTGAAAAAAGAGTCACCTGCAGTATTAGATGATTTGGTTATAGTGATTAGTGATTTTCCTGTAGTGTGTAAAATTCTGTTAAGTAGTATTGTATTAAGTTGTACAGGGGTGTGCAGTTTATTTGCTTACTGAGAAAAGGTAGGTGATGTGGTAGTTAAAACTAGTCTCTGAGGTTTAGGCAGGGTTGTAGTCTATTGCTGTCTTTTACTGCAAATTTGGCTAGTTTATTATAACATTGCTCAAGTTTGAACAATTGTGAGACATGAAAGTTACTGAAGATTGAGGCAACATAGAGAAGAGATGGCGGTAAGAAAGTAGGGGCTATAAGTCAGTGAGGCTGTTTTACTCTATGTAATGTACCTACTTTTTGAAGACTTTTTTAACCACATGTAATACATAGTGGTCAGTTTTCAGTTGTTCATCTATGATGACATCTACTAATTTTTTTGTGATTATCTTATTCTATCATAGTGTTATTGGCAGAGGCAATAGAGAATAGCATCGTTTTGGTAGAGATGTGTTTTGGGGTAAATTGCAGTCATTTAGTTTTTTAGGGTTTAGACATAGTTCTGAATGATTTAGTCCTGTTTCACTTGATAAGGATTGTTGTGTAAGGTCTTGGAGTTTAGAGAGACATTTGCCAAAGAAGATTAGGGTCCAGTCTTCAGTGTATTGAACTACAGCGGCATTTTTTGTAGCAGTGTTGAGGTCATTTATAAATTTGTTGAAAAGTGAGGGGCCTACTATAGATCCTTGTGGGACACCAATGCTTACGGGCAGAAAGGTGGAGAAATCATTCTTCTGTTTCACTTTTTGTACTTCAAGAGGCAGCTATGGAACCACTGCATTGAAGAGTTGGTTCGCCTTAAGGATGTGAGTTTATGCAAGAGTTTCTGGTGGAGGACAGTATCAAAAGCTTTCAATAAGTCTAGGAAAACGGTAGAAACTAGGCTTCCGGCATTTCAATGGGTATTGATAATATTACCAAAATTCAGCAAAGCAGTAATCGTACTATGATGAGGATGGAAACAGTGATGGGTTGAAGACAGAAGCTGGTTATCTGTTTGAGAGCTGATAAGTTGAGTATGACTATATTTTTTCTAATATTTTTGATAGCGGTAATAAGATGGCAAGTGGCTTATTGTGTGAAAGATCTGTATTGATGCACAATTGATTGTGACTTACGGTGACATAGTTTATGTGCACTGCCGCAGTATCGCAACTAATGAAAAGAAAAGAGGAGTTGCAGGAGAAAGTCTGGCCGTTCCGTATAGCGGAGGAAACTATAACTGTGGCTAGAATAAAACTGAGAGTTTAAGTGGTGTAAAGTCCTGCAGAACATACCATGTTAACAGATATTAATGTTTCTCCGGGTCTAAATGATAGATGTTTATTACTGCAGTTCCAGTAACCTAGATCTAGTTGTGGTTCTAGAAAAATAAAAAGTATAAGTTATACAAGAGCGAGCTGGTTTGCTCATTATAGACACTCTGCTGTTTTTATTATATAGTGTTCAGGATCTGTTTTATATTTCTTAATGGATATTTTGTACATTTTTGAAGAGGGGCTCTACAGCACCTGTATTTTAAAATTGTTTCTACCGCTAAAACACATGTTGAATTTAAGTGTGAAAAGTATGCCGTTTAAGGCAGTGACTACACAATTCATGACAAGCTACCTTAATGTCAGTGACATTATTATAAGCACTTTCTCCAGTGTTCACTGTGCATTTCTGCACAACAGTAGTTTATTTTTTATTTTAAGAGACAGATAAATATAAACATCTTTCTAAAGAAGGAGTACATTTTTTTTTGCCCAACACACCTAAAACCCAAGCGTTAGATTTTCCGTGTGTTTATCCAGCTCATTTTAATTATCTTAATGACAAAGATTCTTTAATGGCAAATCCTTTAATTTATATATAACCTTACAAAAGAAACTAATATCTCATTACTTCTTTCCTGACTTTTTCTTTATCTCTGCCATAAGGCCTAGGGATTAGGTCTCCCCAATTCTTTTACATGACAGAAAGAATATTCTGGAAGGTCTAACTTGTCCCTTTATTCTGTTTATTATGTCCTTGTCCCAATTACTAAACCTCTTTTCCACTTTTTCCATTTGCATTAAACTTCTTCTTACAGGATGATGCCAGAATGTGAAGTGCACATTTGCATTTATGCCTGGTGCTACAAATATAAGGCAAAAAGGGCCATAACATCAGTTGAGGAGGGGGATGTATATCAGCATACTGTGCATCATTTTAAAACATTCCCCTAAATATAATGCAAAAAGGGCCATAACATCAGTTGAGGAGGGGGATGTATATCAGCATACTGTGCATCATTTTAAAACATTCCCCCAAATATAATGCAAAAAGGGCCATAACATCAGTTGAGGAGGGGATGTATATCAGCATACTGTGCATCATTTTAAAACATTCCCCCAAATAGAATGCAAAAAGGGCCATAACATCAGTTGAGGAGGGGGATGTATATCAGCATACTGTGCATCATTTTAAAACATTCCCCCAAATATAATGCAAAAAGGGCCATAACATCAGTTGAGGAGGGGGATGTATATCAGCATACTGTGCATTATTTTAAAACATTCCCCCAAATATAATGCAAAAAGGGCCATAACATCAGTTGAGGAGGGGGATGTATATCAGCATACTGTGCATCATTTTAAAACATTCCCCCAAATATAATGCAAAAAGGGCCATAACATCAGTTGAGGAGGGGGATGTATATCAGCATACTGTGCATCATTTTAAAACACTCCTCCAGGCTGTTTGCCTCCTAGTTTACTTCAAATATGTCCTCTACCATAATGTCTAGGTCCATATATTCTTTGATTTGCTGATTAATAACTCAACTCTTGCACATTTTATTCTAAGGATGGATACCTCACCTTACTCATGTTCAAAGAATCCTACTACCCAGTTACACGTTCAAACAATCCCACACACCCATTACACATTCAAACAATCCCACTGCCCACTTACATATTAATTCCATGGCATGTTAAAGCCATGGACTATACTCTACAGATGTTATTAGTGGGGATAATTTCACATCTGCATGCTTAATAAGATAGATGCCATATTGTGTATGGGGATGTCCATGGTGTAAATAATGCAGAGACATGCACCGAGCACTTAGTTGCAAGATACTCTTTGGTTAAACCTTCACAACTTTCCTAGAGACATTCCTGCTTTGACCAACTCACAGGATCTCATTTACTCAGCCTTGCTGTGTCTGCAGAGGTAGTGTATTTAGAGGTCATAGTTTTGGAGGGAGGTGCAAAACCACCATACTGAGGGTTGCATGAGGCTGTAAAAGGACAAGCAATGTGTAGTAAGTTTGTTCGCTAAATTTTACTGCAGCAAACTAAAACTTAAAAGCATTTCAGAATGGGAACAAAACTTCTAAATACACAAATGTCCTGGGAAATCAAGCCAAAAATTCAATAGACTCGTGGTATAAATGATTTAGCGCTTTCATTCTTTAATCAACTAGAACTTCATCAGAAAGAGTGTAGTTATGTTATTTTAGTACGAAAGTGTTGTGTTTGATAGAATGAACCTCATTTATTTGTTATATTCATGACTGTTAGTAAAACCATTCATTATCACTCTCCCTTTGTCTAACTTTTCAGAATGAATGACAACTGTCTATACTATGCCTTAAGGGCATCCCTCCTTCACTGATCATTGATTGCCCCATGGGAAAAACCAACATTCCACTCATCATCTTTTAACCAAACCTCAGCCAGGGCGCTGAAATCAGCATTAAATTCTCTCATCTGTTTCTACCATTTCAACTTTCTCTGATTATAGCTTACAATACTGGTGTAATGTCCCTTTCTCCTTTCAGCCTGTGCAGTAAGAGTCTCTTCTCTACAAACAAAAAAAGTCAATGCCAGTTTTGTTACTTTTGAGTTCATTCAATGATAAATGATAAAAGATTCTACAGTCCTGTATATCACATCCACAAAAGTATCTGAATTGTCAGCATATTTGTTTTTACCGAAGGATGGCTCAAATAACTATTCTTTTTTTTCACATGATGGTTTACATAAGTACGACCTATAGAATCTGGTTATAGGGGATATTGTTATTTAAGCATTTTGTTTTTTATTTCCTAATAATAGCAACACAACTATTCTAGAGATGTTTCTTCTTCATTTGTGACAGGATGTTCATGCCCCCATATGCTATTGCCTTGTTGAAGTTTGTTTTATTGCCCATTAACTGCCTAATCTCTTCCATAATGCATGCCATACTGCACACCTGGACACTCATAAACATGTTACTATGCTGTTTCTCTTGTCCTTCATCAGCTCCTCTCAAATTTGATAATCAATACATGAACAGTTCTCAGAAGGTAGCTCTTTATTTAACTCTCATTCAATATTTTTCATCTACTAAACTTTCTTTTCTACATTCATGGCTTCTCCTTCTTCTAATGATATTTCTTCCCTGAGACCACTCTTTCATTCTTTGCTAATAAATTGTCTCCCTATGTGCATGAGTTACCGAACGATTCATCCTTTATTGAATTCAGTGTGAGAATACCAGTCAAGGCTTAGGTGAGGTAGTGAATCCATATGATGAAATAAGCAAAAGTATATTTACAGGGGACAAAACTAAATATAACCCCACATGAGTAGTCCATCCTCATGCAGTCCATATGTATTTATAGCCAAATCCAATGGTTCATAGTCAATAAACCAGGACACTCCAATGTTTTTCTGTTTCACCTAAACACTCAGTCATTTTGAACATTCCCTTTTGTTGTTTTTCCAGGTGTCTATTCTTTCATAGGTTCATAGACTGTTACTAAGCTAATGATTACAAGGGCCCCTACAAGCCTAGCCACACATCCCAAACCATTCTGGTCTTGAGTATCATGGGTGTCTATATGGGGGGGCATGTTAGTAGGAAGGTAACTAAGGATTTGTAGGGGGGTATTAGTTAGGATAATACTTAACTTACTGATGGCCTCTGTCTATAAGAGACGTGGAGGCCAGACTGTGGCTAAATTTAAGATTTCCCATCCAATTTTCAAGGTTTCATTTTAATAGGGTCGGGGATGAACTCTGTTTTACGTGGGTGGGGAGGTTATTCTACAGTGCAGGGATCCTTTGGGATACATATTTTTCTCTCTGGCATGTTCTGTTTATGTCATAAGGGAAATTCAGTTCCCACACCCTAGCATTTCTGGTGTTTGTTTTGCACACATGCAACATATCAATCAGGGCTGGGTCTGATGAAGCGCTGCAAGCCAGACAAAGATCCCCTCCCAGCAGCCTGTAGGAGACTGGATACAAAGGCAGAGCTTTTAAGTGACCAGTGCAGGACAGCATATTCAAGCCTTGAATTCTCCTGATGAGAAACCTTTGTGGACAATCCAACTATTGTAAGTGTCTGGTTAGATAATGCTAAAGGGGGGCATTGCACTGAATGATAGGTCTGATAGGGGTTGAGTAGAGTGGCACTGTTACTTTCTTTGAACTGAATGCCATCACCTTACCTATATGTTGGGTGACATAGAATTACTTTCTTACTATCTTAGCTATGTGTTGATAAAAATGTCAGATTGCTGTCTACATATGTTCCCAGATCCCTTACTAGTGGGTTGATTTGTAGCATGTTTTATTGATGGAGTAATTAACTTGGGTTTGTAATTTCCCAAAGGGCATTATAATGCATTTTTTTACACTGTTTTAGACCATGGCTCTGGCACCAGTCATTTGTCTGTGGTAAGTCCTCTTGCAAGATGATGGTGTTTTGGAGGGAATCTATAATAGCTCCAAATTTGTAGTCATCAGCGAACTTGGTAAGACAGAGGCCTTGAACATTAGCCTTGAATTCTGAGAAGTGGATGCCAAACAGGAGAAGGCCCAACATGGAGTCCTAGGGTATTCCACTGGTGACTGCTCTGTTGGTGGAGGTGGTCTCACCAATCCTGAATACTTGGGTCCTGTCTTTGATCCAGACAGCAATCCAGTGAGTTATGAAGGGACTTATGCCTAGCTGAGAGACCTTGTCAATAATGCCTGAGTAGTGTATTGTATTGAATGCCTTGGCTAGGTTAAGATACCTAGTATGCAATGTTTTACCATCATCCAGTGCCTTGGTGACCCTCTCAAAGAAGTCTACCAGGTTAAGTAGGCATGACCTTCCCTTAACAAAGGCAAATTGAGATGGGTCCATGTTTGTAGTTTACCAATGTCCTTGTTTATCATTTCCATGATAATTCATTCCATGACTTTGTATATTACTCTTGTTAAACCTTTGTGTCTGTAGTTCCCTGAGTCGGTTGATGGTACACCCTTGTGGAGATGAATGACTGTTGTGGTCATCCATTCATTTGAATGTAACCTGTTTCAGGGCTATAGATGAAAAGTGCCTCAAGTGGTCCTGATAGGTCACGTTTTAGACTGTTCAGTCTGAAGTGGCACAGTGCTGCAAGGTGTTTTTTGGTTTATTTCTTGGTTGGTGTACCTTCTGCACACAATCTGCATGTTCTCCTTGTATTCTTGTGAGTATTCTGTGTGTACCCATTTCCTTCCACTAGACGTGAGTGTGTGTGTGTGTGTGTGTGTGTGTGTGTGTGTGTGTGTGTGTGTGTGTGTGTATATATATATATATATATAT